>NC_085004.1:14331598-14419098 GCF_963854185.1 Sardina pilchardus
AGACACTTAAAGATGATGCATTGAGACAAAGGAGAACAAAGAGCACTTGCCACCACACGCACATGCTTACTGCCCCCTGCTGGCTGAGAGGTGTATTCAGGAGTGGCACCCAGACAATGAAAACAAAGAGCGATTTGAAAAGATATTGAGATGTTCTTTATTCAGTAACATATTGAAGCACAAAACATATTGAAACACTTGTGCATTGCATGTTTATTAGTTTTCAAACATACAAATTAAAATTGTATTAATATTTGTCCCCCATACAGTTCACACAATACTTGTTTTGGTTTGTTGGCGTTATAAGCGCTGAAATATGTAATATTTGAGCGTCAATGAAACTTGTTTTTATTCTTGAAAAGCGCTTTGCCGTTTGATGGAGTCTTGTTTGAAACTAGAGGATTATTTGGCATTCCCTTTAGAGTTCCCATTCTCTCGCTCTCTTTCTCAAAGATTCTTTGTTGCAGGCCAATTAGAAAGCCATATTCAGTTTCCCAAAACAAAAAAAAACATTCACAGACACACACTTACACACACACACACACACACACACACACACACACACACACACACACACACACACACACCACAGAGGGAAATGGCATCAAGAAGTAGGGACAGGTCCAAATTGAAGGGTAAATAAACAACGAGCCAAAGGCTTAAGCTCTCTTGCGATAAAAGCTGTGTCACAGACATACACACACACACATACTCACACACACACACACACACACACACACACACACACACATTCATGCACTTCCCTGCCACCAGAAACTAAGGACTCATTCTCTGCCGAGCGTGTGTTTAGAGTGGGTGATCTGGCACTGGTTTTGGAGGAGGTGGTGTCAAGGGGGTGGAAGAATAACAAAGACTGCGATGTGTTTCATTATCCAGACCCTGGTTCACACAGTCTGACATTGTGCGGCCGGGGTCAAGTGTCTGAGGGAAGGGCCAGGCTCAGCGCTGCCCGGGGCCCGTGATAAAGCCAGGGCTTGTTTTAGGGGTCGGCCGACTGGGTGTGTGGGGGGGGGGGGAGTGGGGGGGGCTCCGAGGGGTGGGAGAGAACTGCTTGATGATGGGGGTTCGGTGCTGTGGAGGTCAAAGGCTGCGGCAGGGGAAATTTGGGAGTCTGTAGGGTGGTCTCCTGTGGATGGGTGCAGTGTAGGGGGGTTAGTCTGGCGAGTCTGCACCGAGATGAGCGTGCACCACAGACGGCCATGCCAACCTCCTCTCAGCTGGCACCATCAGGAGCAAGCAGGCCGACTAGACTGTCAGGGGCAGAGCACGTCTCTATTCCCGTGCGCTCACTTGCGGCTACCTGTGTCCTGCGCGCCGCCTCAAGGCCCCATCACATTGCACACGGCATGCGCTATAATAAAACCCATTACTTTAAATGGTTTGAGCGCGCAAGAACTGGTCCGCCGCTGCGGCATTTTGGCGCTCTGCCGCTCTTGCGCGTACCGCGGTCAAAGTTGAAATATGTCGAACGTTGACCGCAACGCACTGTAGGTCAATGGTATTTTGCGCTGAGCCCAGTGGTAACCACAACAAACATCGTTAGAATGTTACCTCAACCAAGAGCAACCTACAGTAGCGGTGGGTGCAGCGCATGCCGTGTGCAATGTGACGGGACCTTCACTCCCTCTGACCCCCGCTGACCCCAGCTGTGTGCCCAGCTGAACGGGGCCGCTGGAGTCCCTGCGGAGGGAGGGTTTGGCTGGACGTTCCCACACTGCATCCCGTTCCGCGTCCCACGGCGGGGTGGCCTGGAGGCCAGGGGAGCCAGACGCATTCTTTCCTTCCTGAAGGAACGGCTGGCTTCCCAGTGGAAAAGTACCCGGGCAGCGGAGGAGGCCGGGGCTGAGGCTGAGGCAGTGGCGGCGGTGGAGATGGAGACGGCGTTGAGTGGAGTGGAGCGGCGCGGAGCCGGAGCAGAGCGGAGCGGATGACTTTCTCACACTCCGTGGCGTCCCCGCTCGCTCGCTCGCTCTGGCCCCCGTGGACTTGGCTCCGGGAAGCCCGGCAGCAGCGGCCTGCCAAGTGCAACAGGGGCAGCGGCGGGCGGCGGGTGCTGGCCCGGGTCCGCTTCCACCCCCCCCCACCCATTCCACGCGCGCCATCTCTGGAGTGTGTCCTCCTCGGAGTCGGCAAACACAGACGCTCGGACGTGCCATCCCGCAGCGCTGAAAAAACACACTCCTTTTTTTCCCCTTCCCTCCGAAATAGTGCCCTTACGCCACGCCTGACGTGCAGATGGGAGTTGGGGAGTTTGGGGAGTTGGGGTGTTGGGGGGGGAGGGGGGCGGCCTTTGAGACGAAGCCACAGGTCTGTCACGGTGAAAGGGCGCACGAGGTCTGCATCTCTCGTGTGAGTGACAGGTCTGTCTGTCTGGAGCTCTGCATCATCTCTGGAGAGGTTCTGGGACTGATCACGCATGTCAACACCAAGACTGTCCCGGCATCCAAAGAGTTCATATGGATGTTCATTTGTTTCCTTTTTCCAAACCAGGTTCCACCAACGTCAACAGGCATGTCAATTCAAAGCCCCTCATCGTCTGATTTATATTTGAGAACAGAGAGAACAGAAAAGAAAAACAGCTACGGATAATTTCCTCTCTCTCCCTTCCCATTTCCCTCCATTTGGACTGAAAATGTGCCATCACTCTCAACCGAACCTGTTCAAAATTGATGAAAAAAAAATCCATCATTTCAGCGCGGCGGCTAAAATGATTAGCTAATATTTACCAAAAAGATTTGACTCAGGGGCCTAATTTGTTAAGATAGCCCCTTAAAGGGATGAACTTTCTGGTAGTACAGATATATTTTAGATGGCGAGATTTATTTTAGGCTTGTAGTGTTTAAACAGAGGGCTTTGGTAACTGGCAACGACTTTGGGTGCTTAATCCATATTTGAGTCTACAGGCATTCATATGGTCTTGGAATATTTTCTTGTGTCATATGATGGCTTTGCATTTATGCTGACATATGCCTCAGTCTGTTGCATTTCTGTAGTTGGGATTCAGATATGTAAACACACACGCACATGCACACACAAACACACACACACACACACACACACACACACACACACACACTCCTTCACTCACTCACTTTCTTTCTCTCGCTCTCTCTCTCTCTCACAAACACGCATGCACGCACACACACACACACACAAACACACACACACACACACACATACACACACACACACACACACACACACACACACACACACACACACACACACACACACACACAAATATACACACAGAATGTGAGATTATATTTTAATACACAATGGTGTACTGCAAAATTACATTTATTCATTTGGCAGGCGCCTTTTCCTAAAGCAACTACTAAAAGAGGATCAACATTCAATTTCAAAAGGAAACCTAAGGTAACAATAAATACTACATTACTGTATAAACACCAGGCGACTACCAGAGGATGAGAGTACTAGTCAATGTGTAATCGAAGAAGACATTGTCTGAGGGAGAAGGAGTTCGATGGAAGTTGCAGATAGGAATAAAGAATGTATGCTAAGTGCATCTTGAGTTGTGTTGTGTTGAGTCTTCAAGTGCCTCTTGAAAATAAAGAGGTGGTGCTCTTGCTCTGGTAACACTTGGTAGATCATGGCACCATTGCGGAACTACAAATTGAAATAGTCTAGATTGCCATGTGTGTAGGAGTGGCAGAGCCAGCTGAAATTCCTCGGAGGAACACAACAGTCGAGGTTGTGATCAGCAGTGTGTTGAATGGAAAGCAGAGATGAAGTGACAAGAGAGAGAGAGAGAGAGAGAGAAAGACGGGAAGACAGTATTAGCAATCTGTGAGTGTCCCAGCATATGTCATGAAATCAGACAAGTTCAGGGAAGGTTCACCTCTTTCATTTTGACAGCCTTTCATGTCCTCAGAAGTACAGCAAATACAGTCTGTTTGAAGACTGACTCAGGCAGAGGGAATGCAATCAGAATTCAGCACTGAATGTGCACATTATTAACACAGTCATACTATACTGTAGCTGCCATGACCAACGCCCACAGACTCCTCCATTGACGGCCACATCTGTCTTTCTACTGTATTATATTTTCTTACCAACTGAAAAAAATAAAAGGTGTGCAGAATCTGGGTGACAGAGGTGTGCGGATGTCGGATTTTAATTGCCACCACTTTCTGTGGCATGCTTTGACTGTGACTGCCATTAATAATTTGGATTAGACTAACAATAAGCCAGTGCAGAAGTGGGTTAATTGCAGGAGCCGTCATAATATCTGACATCACCTTCAGAAGGGAGTCAAACCTCTATTTGAAAGCAGGCTTTTGGAGAGGCTCTCTTCTGCCACCCAGTGGTTCAAATATGTAATGCACTGACACACATGACACAGTGTCCTGTTTGCCTGAGTTAAACTTCATTGGCCTTATACAATGACCTTCACAAACTGATTGTCATACATAATACCTTTTTTAAAAAAAGTTTTTAGCTGAGTGAATCAGACGACTTCAGTCTTAATATTTTAAAGAGCAATTTGTTGGCTGAACTCTCGCATCACCCCCATTGACTTGACCGTGTTTTGCTTTCTTGTAACATGATGCCCCCCCACCCTTTCCAACCCCCCACCCACCCACCCACACACACACCACCACCAGCACCTTGTTTGCATAAGTCTCTTGCACACAATTTGTCTTCATTTTGGCCATCTGCTGGAGAGTGCTGCTGGCCCCGGGCTAATCCTAATTGGAGAGTGGTCTGTATAATGCCGCCTCTCCAGGGACAGGAGACGCGCTCGAAGGACAGAGAGACAGCGCACTCTGATTGCCTTCTGGTGCTGGGAACTCCCGGCGTGGAGGACGAGGGGCAGCGGGGCCACCGAAGGCGAGCGGCCATTACGGACTCTACTCATCCACATGTGGGTGTGGAGCGCTGGCTCCAGAGCGGCCACATGTGTCCAGATGCAGCTCACGCCGAGCAAGCCCGAACAGGCTGGTTCTAATTAGGTGTGTGGCCAGCATGTTGGTATGCTGTGTGTGTGTGTGTGTGTGTGTGTGTGTTAAATACTCCCACCACCAGGGTTCAAAAATGGATTGGATTAACGACTCTGGCTAAAATTTACATTCAACCTACGGATGTGTAAATCTGACTAAGTCCTCCAAGATAATAAATAAGTGGAATTTGCTTGAATATGTAGAGATATGTTGTTGTGTTCAGTCTCATGGTACTGTGAGCCAGAGACTGCCCAGAAGGTGGCAGCAGCCGTCTAGAGTTGGGTCCATGTAGGGTGAGTCATGGTGACTTGCATTTCAATTGGAGATGTGTGTTGCCATAGTCCCACACCTCCTACTGGCAACGAGAGGAACCCGCTATTCTGCGGGGATTGAACAAATGCTCACCAAAGACACTTTTGGAACAACAGAGCTCCTCAGAACATCCAAAAAGGTCCACCTCATAGACCTCGTGGTTCTATGTGGAACACTGACACCTATCAGCTTGGCAATAACTCCTTAGAATCCAAAGAGGAGTCCATAATTATCCGCGCCAAGAAAAAAGACAAATCTTATATACATTACTGTTATAGTCTTATCAAGCCCAAATCATACATTACCATTAGTCTTATCAGACCCAACGTATATACATTATCAATAGACTCAAGCCTAATGAAAAACTGTAAACTGAAGAAATCTGCTGGTGGATGTGAGTTTACTGTTGCTTTGTTTTATACAGTAGCAGGGGTGTGTGGTTGATGCTGAAATCATTTTGTGGTCATTTCTTTGACTCTGCAGAAGGGGGGGGGGGGGGGAGTACAAGGACATGACAGGATGTAAACATGAGGGACGGTCTTGCATGGTAATAGCCTACTGAAGGCACATAGTTGTTGTAGTAAAGACCAATATTGACTCAATATGTTGGCCAATTATTTATTCATTGGTCCACCATATTACTGTAGTGGTCTCAGGATATTAATGTGTTTATTCATCTGATGTCAGTGAGATTATATATATATATATATATATATATATATATATATGGATATTTTGCCAACAACACAGTCCGGCTTACATTGATCATAAATGGTGTATTTCTATCAATGTGATGAGAAAACAAACTTTCCAATGGACAGAGATATGATTATAATACAGATTGCAAACACCTGTAACCAAACAACTAGAAACGTTATTCTGCAGCTTTGATGTATCAAAATGTTAATTTGCCAAAGGAGGGAATGATCATAATGGAAGTCTGGATTGCATGCTGTTTTCAAAGTAGAAATTGCACCTGTGGAACATGTAATGAATGACAATTCAGACTTGTAAACAGGGGGCCACCAGATGAGCATTGTAAGAAGTTATTGTTCATTAAGTTTTTATTAGGAACTGTCAGTGACATAGTGTCTGCATTGGACATACATGGTGCAGCATGCATAATGTCTGTCAAGTTCATTCAAGTCAAGTATATATTTTACACTCTTAAAATGAATGTTGGAAACAACATGCTGTGCTGAACACAGAGATGTGTTAAAAACAACACAAGCTGTGTTATTTTCAGTACATTTTGTGTAACAAATAACAAAAGCAATGTGTTGGAAACTAACCTAAACCTATCTGGACACGGAAATGGGTTGTTATCGACACATTAATTTTAAAAAGACAACATAAAAGATAGACTATAATTGAAAGATAGATTCAGAATTTGGAACTGGCATCTGAGAACAGTTTGGTCTTAAGTCTAGATTTAAACTGGCTTGGGGCCTTTTTCATTAGCCTGGGTGTTCCCATCCTGCCTAGCACAGTGATTTCATTCTGGAATATGTCTGGAAACTACTTGGTTCCAGAGCTGAACCTCATAGCAGCTGATTTATAAACAAGCAGTAGTGGTAAATGGTAAAATGTAAATGTAAAGTTTTCAACATTATTTAAACATTTTGTTAACATAAAATGTACACTTTAAAGTCAATTTGTGCAGGGACTTGGAGTAATGTTAGTTTTCATGAGAAACCTGCTGTGTTTTCTATTACCTACTGTTTGATTACCCTGGAAATCCAGAGTTCTCGCGAGAGCACAATTTGAATTGTGTCAGCAAGACACTGGCAACAAGCAGTGATATCCGTGTGGTAAGAAAAATCCAATGCAAGCAGCAGACAGAGGCAGGTTAAAAGACTCAAAACATGTTAAGACATTTATTAGTTAACAACTGTGTCAAGACTACGAGCTCGGAGACCCAGCATACAGTACAGCTCATCGCTTAGGGCAATGGCCAGCTGAGTCTCCCGTTCTGTGTGTTCTATGGATTTAAGGCCTCGCCCCCTCTTGATTGTATCAAGAGGAAAAGCCTCATCAACAAAGGATCAAGAGGTCACACAAGGATAGTTGGTTGACAAGGTTTGGTGTGGTCAAAGGCTGGTGGTCATGTCTATGATGAAATATTTCTACACGTTACATTTATCCCAACCATCTGGGGTAACCAATCAAAACAGTGTATCTGATATACAGCAGGCGGGCCAGTGGCGAGCTAAACTGATGATGACAGCGCTACAACTTTCAAAATCAGTAAACATTGGTCGTACTGTTATCCAATTGCGTCAAAGTCCGAAATCAGTCAGTAAACGTTGGTTGTAGTGTTATCCAATTGCGTGCAGTGAGATTTTCAAATGCATGCTTGGAGCCGTCCCTCGAGTTGGGCCATTACATTATTCGTGGCCAGACCCTTAATCTGAAAGATTTCCAGGGTCTGGATTTTCCAGGCTAACTGTTTGATAGTCTTTTTAGGAAAGCCTGTGAAAAGCCCATTGCAGTAATCAACCTTTCTGGAGATAAATGCATGAATGAGATTTTCTAAGTCATGTTTTGACATCAGCCCGCTTAGTTTGGCAATGTTTTTGAGGTGGTAAAAAGCTGATTTAGTTATTGATTTCATGTGGCTTTTGATTCCCCCCCCCCCCCCCCTGAAATTGTGAAATAATACATCAAAATGACAACAAAGAAGTTCCTTTCTTGTATATGATTTGAGTCAGTTGATGGCTATACCTGTGAATCCAGCCCAGTGTTAATCTGTGTAAATATGTAATCAATAGTGTAGAATGCTGCACTGTGGTCCAGTAGCACTAGGGCTGCCTGCACTGTTTTGAGCTGTATGACATTTAAAACCTTAATAAGAGCTGTTTCAGCGCTGTTTTTTATTTGCCCGAAAACCAGACAGAAAGTAATCAAAATACCCAGTTGATCGTAGTGGTTCATTAAAGACTACTTTTTCAATACTTTAGCCAAAATTGTAGATTGGATATGGGCCTGTAATTGTTTAGCATGGAGGCATCCAGGTTCTACCAATTAGTCTGTGATGACTTTCCTGATCCCACACCTTTCCTATGTCACCCAATCAGTTTGATCCCCCATGGTAAGTAGAGGTGAAGGGCCATAGGTTCAATACAGATGTGTACCAATGTATCGAATGCAGTCTTTTACAGTAATCAACAGTAGGCTTTTTTTGTGTATGGACCGTGTTTCAAATTTGAGTTCACACACAAACACACTTATGTATTAAGTGCCAGAGCGCATTTGGCACCTCTTGAGTATTAGCAATATGTCAATGTTAGGCTATCAGTACTTACAGGCTTACTGCATCATACTGGAAATGAACTAAAATAAATAGGCTAATTGAAATAAAACGCTCAAGTACTGACCAGTAACCTTCAGAGATAAACTTTATTCAAACTACTGCTTGTTTCAATGCCTAGCGTTTTTCAGATTCAGTCTCAGACTCAACGAAGAAGAACCGACCCTCCTCACCGTTCTGTGAGGAAGAGAGAGGAAATGTCAGCGCTCATTCAGAATGAACAGCGGCGCTATTATTGAAATTCACTGGCAATGATCATAAGCCGACAGGTAATGTAATGGCTTGTTTGCCATGCATCATTGATTGTGGCGACCAGCGGGCTTACATTAGGCCGAATCATCTCTAATGCATCTATTGATTGGTTTTTATGACCGCCATGATTGTGCACTCTGCTTTCTGTTGTTCCCTGCACAATTCAGCCGTGGAATGTATATCACAGCATTTTGTTGTGTCTGTATGCATTACCGGGCAAATGCAAATGTAGTTTATGGAGGTTTTCTCTGGATTACAAAATAGATAACGTGTTTATGTTTCGTGATGCCCTTGATAGCAAAAGCTGCAAGTGAAATGGACCTGAAATGTGAATACTTAAAATAAGTGCTGCCTTGATTCACATTTATTGCCCAGCTGTCATCTATGTAGTATTAGAAAAATTGAATAAACATATTACCAGAGTGGATGTTTTTCTTATGAATGATTATTAACGATGTGGCTTGTAGGCCAGACCAGTCATTATGGGTTACACAGACAAATGGAATTTAATATGTTAATGTGGCTAATGAAGCTTAATGTATGTAACATACTAAGCAAAAGTCAATATTTGGCAACTCATTTGACTTACAGAATATCACCTTTCAAAATAGCTGCAAGCTGGAAGTGTCTACAAGAAGTCGCATAGAAAATGCAGGCTAATAGTACTAGCGCATAGAGCACACACTTTCTTTCCCTGTCTGTGTGTGTGTGTGTGTGTGTGTCTGTGAGAGAGAGATAGAGAGAGAAATATGGAGAGAAACTGTGCCATCATTGCTCCAGTCCAATATTTGCGATCAATAACCCTGCCTCCGTAATGTAGATAGTGTTGTATCATTTAGAAATTCAGTGAGAGAATCTGCGATTGGGTAAAGGAATGGTCCTTTTTTAAAGGGCGTTAGTCTTGAAACTGTGTGTTTGGGGCTGATAAGGGCGCAGGTGTTGGCTCCCCG
This sequence comes from Sardina pilchardus, assembly GCF_963854185.1. Taxonomy (NCBI): domain Eukaryota; kingdom Metazoa; phylum Chordata; class Actinopteri; order Clupeiformes; family Clupeidae; genus Sardina; species Sardina pilchardus. The sequence goes on from NC_085004.1 coordinate 14,341,408, forward strand.
TGCACACTTGCTCCCTGTGGAAGGATTTACAGCTGGTGCCAGTTCTGGAGAGGGAGGAGCAAGAAAGAAGGCATGACTCAGGCCTTCTCAAGGTCATAAAAGCATCGGCAGACTATCAAAACACTGACCACGAGGTTAGCTGTAAATTACAATACCTACCGTCTGCGTCACTGCTGTGTGAGAGAAAGGCGAACACTGAGGCCTGCATCTCCCCAATATATCGGCTTTATGCTGAAATGCTTATTTCAACACTTTTAAGCAACATATACAGTACTTTGACTTATTTGCACATCAGTCATATTTTGCAGGCACAAGATGTTAAGATGGTTTTACTAATGCATTTCAGTGAAACCATTGATTATACTTTTTGAGCAAAGACAGAATAAACCCAAGCAATTACAGTAAAGTACACTGCAAGTATGGCATCACATTTTTGCATATTTTCATATTCCTAAATATATTTATTTGTATTTTTAAGTATAGATAACAGTGAAATACAACCCCAAATCAGAAACAGTTGGGACGTTGTGTAAAATGTGAATAAAAACAGAATGCAATCATCTAAAAAACTTGTAAACTCATGTTTTAGCTGTAACAGACAACATGTTGAAATTGATAACTGTGACTATTTCATGGAGAATAAATGTTATTTTTTAATTCGATAGGCCTACTAGTAACACATTTTCTTTTTTAAAAAAAGAAATGGGTCTGGGGCAGCAAAATGATAAAGAAAACAAAACAAGGAATGTTTTGTAACTAATTAGGATAACTGGCAACACAATATGAAAAAAAGAGAGTAGAGGCAGAGTCTCTTAGAAATAAAGATGTAGGTATTCATCATCATTCTATGTAAACCTGTGGGGACAAATGATGAAAAAATTTAATAAGAGAGCGCTGAAAAACAACATTGACTGGCCGTGGTCTTTTAGGCCTGAGATGGCGCTGCATTAAAACCAGACCTCTTTCTGTAAAGATTATTGAATGGGTTCACAAAAAACTTGGGATAACCATTCAATTTGACACTCAATTCAGAGATGCTGTAGACTTCACCATTCACCAACCAAAATTGAATTTAGACATGATAATGAGATACCCCCAAATTATCTGGGCCTATATCTGTGTCCTTTTTACTGCTAAATGTAGATTTACAAAAATTGTATTTTATCACATTCTGTTTTTATTTGCATTTAACACAATGTCCATTTTTTTCTGATTTAGGGTTGTACATAAAGTGAAAAACTGTAATATTTGTTTCGTGGTCGGAGGAGGAGTTAAATCACACACAGACAGGGAGTCACGTTTTAGGCTACAATTTATTTAAAAGTTGACACACAACCCAACCTCCCCAATGCACCCACCCTGCATTCATCCGCACACAACCCACCTAAAACAGCCCTCTCTATGGCCGAGTTATGCTAGGGGAAGGGACTGGCCATTAACCCCGGCCTGGGGCAAACTATGCCCGCACACACACGCACACTCATACATGCCTGTTAGTTCGTGGAGTCCCAGTTGCCACAGCCAGCCCACAGAGTCCAGAGATAATCCACAGTCAGCGTAGAGTCCACAAGTAGCCACAGTTAGCTCACAGAGTTCAGGTAATCCACAGTAGCGATAGAGTCCACAAGTAGCCAAACGCTCCGGCTGGCCGCCCGACTCAAACCAGCCCGAGCTCTCTCTGGCGCGCCCCAACTCGCAACTCTTTATCCCTGATAATCATACACAGTCGACAAGCTGCAGGTGTACCACTCCTCAATCAATCAATCAATCAATCAGTCAATCAGTCAATTTGTTCAGTGGGGCACAGCCGTCGTGGCCAGTAAACACCGCTCACTAGAATACTGTGATGACAACAGCTCAGTACCTCATACTGTGAAACTGACTGTACCATTTTGATATTTTGCAGTATAAACCATTATTTCTACTTACCTGATCCTGTTTCCGGCAGAATGAAGTATTAAAGGAACACTTCACCGTTTTTTTCATAAGACGAGTTGTTTCATACCTCTCACGTTTCAATGCGTGCACCCACTGGCTCTGGCGCGCGGCGCAACTTTGATAGCATTTAGCTAGCCCAATGCATTCATTAGGATCCAAACAGAGATGGAGTTAGAAGCGACCAAACACCTCCATGTTTTCCCTATTAAAATACAGTTACAAGAGTAGTCACACGGCCAAGTATGGTGAGACAAAATAAAACGTGGTGCATTTCTAAGCAGGCAAAAGGGATAACTATATTGTGTGGCGGAATAACATTGGGAGCACGTAGACCCATATCCTCACTCCAAAGTGAAACTGAAAGTGCAAGAGTAAGGATATTGCGCCACACAATATAGTTATCCCTCTTACCTGCTTACAAATGCACCACGTTTTATTTTGTCTCACCATACTTGGTCGTGTGACTATACTCGTGTAACTGTATTTTAATAGAGAAAACATGGAAGTGTTTGGTCGCTTCTAACTTCAACTCTGTTTAGACCTAATTAATGCATTGGATTAGCTAAATGCTATCAAAGTTGCGCTGCGCGCCAGAGTGAGTGAGTGCACGCATTGAAACGTGAGAGGTATGTATCAACTCGTCTTAATTAAGGGAATAAGTAACATAGTTTAATATGAAAAAACGGTGAAGTGTTGCTTTAACCAGTTGTACAGTGAAATACACTGAGCATGTGCAGCACAACGGCATAGTCCTTGACACACACGTGCACACAGCACACATATTACGAACATGGGCATCACTGAATATAAAAGTATTGCAATTGAAAGTGGAGGCAAACAATGTTGTGAACCATTTTTCCTGAAATATTTTTTTCCTGAAACTGTAACAGGTTCTCTATACCTACAGATAATGTACATAATTCAGTTTCCTTTCCTAAAGACCTTATACCCATGCAAACCTGTTTTTCAGAAGTGGCCGGTTTAAATCACCAGGTGATAAACAATTATCAGGTGTGTCTTTGCCCTTCACCCAAGGAAGCTGCGGTATTATGAAGCAGATAAAGCTCGTATTGGATTTACAGAGGAGCACTATCATTCAGTGGCTGCCAGTGGCTTTATTTCAACTTCATGATTCAATTTGGCGCTGCTTGATTGTACTCCAGAGTTATAGCTCCGGCTAAACTCACAGCCCAGGACGCTGATTTCTCCATAAAGACAGAGATGACATTCTGCGTTATGCCTCTCTGTGGATGAGCTGGCTGTAATGGAACAGAGAGCCCTCCATGAGCAACCTTGATGGACAGAGGTCAGATTTGTAATCTTAACTTGGAGGGAGCTATAAGGAGAGACAGAGAGGGAAAGAGAGAGAGAGAGAGAGAGACAGAGAGAGTGAGAGAGAGAGAGAGAGAGAGAGAGAGAGAGAGAGAGAGAGAGAGAGAGAGAGAGAGAGAGAGAGAGAGAGAGAGAGAGAGAGTGCTTCACACTCCCGCCATGATTTGTACCATTTCTTTCATAGGAAATGATCAGCTAACAGAAGCACGTGACCATATGGGCTCTTTGGTGTCTCCAAGGGCACAATGTTTTCAAATACATCACTACCACCATATTCTGTTGGGAGAAACGTAATACGATCAATCGTTTGACATTTAATCTGTTATCAAGCCTCTTAAATTCTTGGTTTTCAACGTGCGAATACTAAACCCACCAAAGTGTCATTACCTGGCCTTGTTTGTTGTTTTTATTAGTTTATGTTGGAGCATTAGGAGGACAGGCATCGAAGAAAAGAGGAATGATAAATGCATTCCTTTTTGAATGTGATATGATAAAAGCAACACTTACAGCTTTTTATGATGTTACTATAAATATTTTACTTTTCATCATCCATTAGTAACATAATAGAACAGAACAGGTCGCACACTTTCCCTTCTTCTTTGTGTGTGTGTGTGTGTGTGTGTGTGTACGTGTGTGTGCGTGTGTGCACTCGCGCCTGCGCATACTGTATGCGTGTGAGAGAGAGAGAGAGAGTGAAAGAGAGAGAGAGAGAGAGAGAGAGTGAAAGAGAGAGAGAATGAGAGAGAGAGTGAAAGAGAGAGAGAGGGAGAGTGAGAGAGAGCGAACAGGGGGAGGAGCAGAGGGGAGGAGGGAAACTGTGCCATCGTTTTCCCTGTCCAGTATTGGCGATCAATAACCCTGCCTCGCTTACAACAATTATTCCCCCCCACGGAAACATTACATGAAAACGGATCATTTCAGTTTATTTTTAAATTGGCTAATGTTGATTGAAAAAGAAACTCTTTTTAATTAGAGTAGTTAATTTGCACCATCGTGTTTAACACGGTGAATAGTATCAATGCACTTTTTTCATACCATTCATGCCTTTCTTGCACAGTCTCGCTATGACAAGCTGACAAAACGAGAGAGTTATTGTCATCTGTTACTAATTCATCAATGTCCTGGGATTCAGGTTGAATGAGCACAAAGCTGAGCTTGTCTGTAGACATTCTCTAGCCTGGTGTTGGACTCACAGAGTAAAAGTGTCCAAATAGGTTTCACAGTGTTCCCAACTGTTATAATTAGATAAAGTTAACAAAAGCACATTAAACTGCACTCCCATGAGTTTGCAATTACTTTTCATCCAATTAATTGTGCATGGAATAGGCCTCTTATGTACAGTGTTACGAAGCTTAGCCGGCTTACTTTATACAGTAATTCACTGCTCTGGGGCTGCGTGGTTGAATACCTTGAGTTTTTTTTCCCCACCAGCTGCCAGTTTTAGGGTCTGATGAGGCTTTGTGATCCAAGGCTAATTTAATTTTCCTAAGCCGTCCTATGGAAGAGGCAAAGCAAAGAAGGAGGAAAAACTTCACAATTTAATTAGATTCGGGGCTTTTGAGTTTTTTTGTGGACAGGAAATATTGGGACCATTCTGCGGCCATGTTTTTGTGTTGATGTTTCTCACTTTTTTCTCTGATTAGAACTGTCCAACCCAACTTCCTCCTCTACTCCTCTCCACCTTTGACTCAACCTCTTATTCTCTCTGGTTGTCACTTCACTTCTCACCTGTTCAGTCAGCTCTCTCCCTCTCTCTCTCTCTTTCTCTCTATCTATCTATCAAGCATATACACACGTTTTGCAAGTGCATATGGCTTTTTCACTGCTTTCTTCTCAGGGGAAGACTCAGGACACAAATGTTCCATAAAAAGACATTCAAACGAGAGTCACCAACGCATTCCACATCCATAAAATTCTTTTAGGTCTCATTTAGACTTTGCGCACCTTCTGCTTCATTTCAAATGGCCGTCGAGTGAAGCCGAGTGCCAACCGGGCATATGGCACATTATCATATTATCGACGCCTATATGCGTGGGACTTTTCCGAGAGGAGACATTCACCAAAGTCTTCCCTGTGTCTCTTTATATATCCGGTCATTTTGGCGCTCCCCAAGGTCCACTTCCAGATGGGACGATGGCCATTTAAAAGAGTGTGAGTATATATATTCTCAGTGCAACCCTGGACTTGTCTCATTCCATACTGTGGAGAGGAATGGAAACCACATCTTGCATAGAGTAGCCGCATAGTGTTAATATTATAGTTGCATTTCCACTTAGCCCAGATGGGATATTTGCAGTTTTTGAAATGCAGAATGATTGACTGAAGAGGATAGGTTCATGAAAGCAGATGAGGGATCTTTTTTTTTCATTTTGAAACACAGTTTTTCAGTATTTATGGAATTTATAAGTGGTAAATGCGTAGGTGGATTCCTTACACGGCGATAAACTGCTTGGGCATAATTTAAGTCCGCTCCGACAAGGATTTATGGTCTGTGGTCCCGTGCTGTCTCTTTAAGGGGGCCAAAGTCTCTGTGAAGGGTGCGATGACTGAGAGTGCTCGCAAACCCCCCAAGTTGCAGGAGGTGTGTGATGCTCTCCAGAGAGGGACCCAGTCAGCGGGTAGCAGCGCGGCCGCCTCCTCCGCCTCCTCCTCCTCCTCGCCCCCCGCTCTCCCCCACCACCACCAGCACCAGCAGCAGCACCAGCAGCAGCAGCAGCAGAAGCGCCGCCGTGCACCGGCCCTTCCTCCCCCCCTCCCCACCACCACCACCACCACCACCACCACCGCCGCCCCCATGCTGCTCACACAGCCTCCGGCTCCTCCTGAGTCCCCGCGCGCTCCGCACACGCTCCCGCTGCCGGAGGAGACGCCCAGCTTCAGCCCCGCGCGCACCCGCACCCCCACCCCCACGGCCGGCGGGGACCCCGAGGCAGAGCCGGACCCCGGGCGCGACGCGAGCGGCGCGGGGATGGAGCCCACCACCATCTCCAGACCCTTGTCCAAGCGGCACAAGAGCATGAGGAAGAACTCCAGGAGGATTTACTCTCCGTACCAGGATCAGAACCAAGGGTGAGTGCAGGCTCAGATCTCTCTTTGAATTCACTCTTTGCCTTTCTCAACAAGTCACACATGCGCTCCCAGAGCCTGCTGTAGTAGTTCACTTGTTTACGTACGTGTCCAGATAGTCATTCTCTCTGTAGGAGATCTCAGCAGTCACACTTGTAATGTTGAAATGAGTTGCTGGGAGATTAATGGGAATTTCTTGTCAGAATATTTAATCATCCTCAGGGTTTTTTTTTGAGTCTCCATAAAACATTTTACACGGCAATGTGTGAAGATGGCACTGTGTGTTGTAAATGATTTAATGGACAGTCTGTATGCATGAAAATGTGCCATGTAAAAAGCTCTGTCTTTGTTGGCTGAGATGTTGACAGCTCTGAAATATATATTTGTGTTTGAATCATTGTTCTCTCTAAAAGCTATTTTAATATTAATGCAATCAGTTGTTTTAAAATGTGAATATTTTGTGGGACAGAAAGTGACTCAATTTTGTGTGTAACTCATACATTTCAACTGTATAGACATTATACTGTACTTTGTTTTTGTTCTTGTTTGCATGGCATGTAGCAGCTGTTCTGGGGCATGTCTAGTGGTAAGAACTTCATAAGTGGGACAGACATCATAAATAGTGCACTATACCACAACCTTTTATTTTCCCATTCAGTCTTTCGGACGATGAGGATAAAGATGGGGACAGCAACGATCCCGAGGAAGTGTTCCAGAACATTCAGTATCAGAAGGAGCTCATTGCCAACATTCGAACCAGACCTTGGCCAATGAGACGGAAGCTCAAAGCCCTCAAGTAAGAGTTTCACCGCACATAGGATGTCAAGTGTAAAAATGTGCAAAAATATCTTACTTCATGCATCATTAGAATAGTTTACGGTGACAAAGACTGGAATTGTTTTTACTTACTACTCCTCTAGTAACTTTTGCCTATAGTACAGAGATGTATTATGTTTTGTTTTTAGGCTACTGTAAATATGGTAAACACTGTCTGGTAAATTAGACGCATTAAGTAAACAACACATTAATACTGGAGAGGGCTCAGTGAGGCATAACACAGATGAGGTAAACAACCGTTATCATTCCACACCTGAGGGCACCCTTCATCTTAATAACAGCCCCTACATAACCAACTCCATTAGCGGAATAATTAATCCATCAAGAATTGCACTGAGGTGTGACGCATATTTACTTTAGTTCCAGAGTCATGAAATGCCATGATCAGGTCTGAGCTCTGACATTTGTGTGTATGTGTGTGTGTGTCTGTGTGTGTGTGTGTGTGTGTGTGTGTGTGTGTTAGAGAGAGAGAGAGAGAGAGAGAGAGAGAGAGACAGTGTGTGTGTGTGTGTGTGTGTTTGTGTGTGTGTGTGTGTGTGTGTGTGTGTGTGTGTATGTGTGTGTGTGTGTGTGTGTGTGTGTGAGGGGGGGGGGTCCTCTTCTCCCCATGCAAACATGCCCTCGGTGGTTCCCTTCCCCTGACCAGCGGGAAGCCTTGCTGCTGCAGCTTCTTTTCACAGCCAGTTCATCATCACTACAGGCGGCTTTATGGCCGTCATCATTGATGAGATGCAAGCCTGCGTTTTATGCACATTGTAATATATGGCTGAGTGCCCATGATTGCTCTGCCTTGCAAATATATATATATATATATATACAGTATATATAATCACTGTTTATCCAACAGAGAGGTTTTCCTCACACCGTTTTGATATGTATGTGTTCATTTGTTTCCTGTTAATGAATCTCTTTAGAGTGATGTTGTGGTGCTCCCTAAAAATATATGAAACACACAGAATCCGATCGTTACTTATTCATGAGGAATCCTCTAATGCGACGCCACAGGTTCTTTAGAGCCCATAAAAGCGCTCTTGAAGAAAATGTTGATAAAAGCAGCGCGGCGTATCCCCGAGAAACGCCTGACGCCGTGATATGGTCGGCGGAGCAGTAAACCCCCCGGTATTAATGGCTTCATCAGAGAGACTGCGGGCCGTAAATCTGACCTGGGATCAGTCCATGAAATGATGTGTTATTGGCCACGACTGCTGTGTGTGTGCTTTTCCAGGCAAGCCAGGGAGATCGTGCTGAAGTACGAGGGGAGGCTCACCAGAACCAGAGGGTACCAGGCGGCCGGCGCCGATGTCAGTCCTGCCACCTGCATGTGCCACCTTCAACTAACAGCAACCACACAACCCTAATGCCACCTATCTTACTAACACACCTTACTAATAGACCAATGTGTCATAAAAAATCAAGGTTCACCGGAGCAACTCATATGTGAAGTTTAGATATGTATTTAATTAAGGTGGCAACATAGTGGACTAACATTTCGACGTTTGCCACGTCCTCTTCAGACCAATGTCTCATATTTGTCCACATTGAGATTGTGGTGGTGATTCTTATTACGTTGACAAATATCTTGAATAAGTCGATGAGTTTTATGTTCATCTTAAAGGAGGTGCTTAGTTGTTGATGTTTTCCTGGTATTTGATGTCTGCTTTGCATCCAGCAACTCAATGCAGTGCACTCACAATAATTACACTGCACCAGAGTTCTCCTGGTGTCGCTTTTGTAAACGGAGCCAATTGACCACAGCATACTCTCATCTATCCTAATTCCTACTTCAGCTTACAGCACATTCAATGGAGTGCGTGAACAACAAAGAAATGTAGCGATTGCTTTAGTTGGTTTTCCGATAAGTTATGATACTTATGTTTATCTGCGTTCACAAACTCTCTCTGTGTGTGTGTGTGTGTGTGTGTGAGAGAGAGAGAGAGAGAGAGAGAGGAGAGAGAGAGAGAATGTGCTGTGAGTAAAGATTGTTGAGAGTAAGAAGTTTAGTGAATGTAGGTGCTTATGGGTGTGTGTATGTCAATGTGCATAGATCTGTGTGTGTGTGCGTGCGTGAGTGTGTGTGTGTGTGTGTGTGTGTGTGTGTGTGTGTGTGTGTGTGTGTGTGTTTGTGTGTGTGCGCGCGTGTGTGTGTGCGCGTGTGTGTGTGCACGTGTGTTTGTGTGTGTGTGTGCGCGCGCGCATATGTGTGTGTGTGTGTGCGCGTGCGCGTGCGCGCGCGTGTGTGTGTGTGTGTGTGTGTGTGAATGTGCATAGATCTGTCTGTGTGTGTGTATGTGCGTGCGTGCATGTGTGTGTGTATGTGTGTGTACACGTGTGCCTGTATGTGTGTGTTTATGTGACAGCTGGGTAAGAGGTCTCCATCTCCACGTGGCAGAGCCTGCCTCAGCAACCCCGCTCACCACTCACCCACTCCCAGACGCTGCGGCTGAATTTATGGCCTGTTGTTATGGCCCAGTTTAATTAAAATGTTCCACAGGCATTCGGCAGGGCTACCCAAGCACCATTAAAATTAATTGACTTTTAGCAAGTGGATGAATGATGAATTATTAATTACAGAACTGGCTGTGGGTAAATTAGAATTAGAGAAATCATACACATTGGTCAAATGGATCTATTTACTGATATGTTTTTTTTCATGGGATTATGATTGCTCTGCTACGTAGGATAACTGAAGTGACTTGATAAATCTTTTGTCTGGTCAAATGCAAAACAGAACAACAAATTATAATAGACATTATTAATATTCCAGTGATTGATGCAAACAGAAGAACCTTGCTGTTGGCATTACTTAATAAAGGTGTTGGCAGTCAATATGATGATTCATGATATGTCTGATACACAATATGTTCCATTACAGCTGCTGAAAAAACTCTCTCGTCTGCTCTATAACATTGTGGTTCTGTTCATTCCATGGGAAATGAGAATCAAGAAAATTGAAAGTAAGTTGCATACAGCTTTCTCGTGCCCTGCATGTATCTTTTGATTATGGTGTCCATGTGTATACCCATAGTTTGCATATTAATAATGCTTGCATTTCTTTGTATATCCTCATTAACAAGAGAGTCAGTTTTGAACTGACACTCTAAGTGTGAGATAGACTTGGATGGGGACCAGGTTGTACACAACTCTGCTCAGCGGATTGTGCTCTCTTGTTTTTAAAGGTCACTTTGGATCGGGAGTAGCGTCTTATTTTATCTTCCTGCGATGGCTATTTGGAATCAATATAGTCCTAACGATAATGACGGGGGCTTTCATTGTTCTGCCCGAGGTATGTCTTTTAGAATGTTATGTTTTTAAATAAAGAAGCATTTTTAAAATAATTGTTTGACTGATACATTTCCAGAATCAGATTTACTTTGCCAAAGTCAGTTAGCTCGATATATGGACAGTAATGCAATATATATAACAGCTCATTTATAGTTATGTTGTATTGAGACATCCAGCTTTTGTGAATAACATATCCAGCATAACAGCCTGATTCATCACGATATCGCATTAATGGTTGTATCACTACTTTGCAAGGCCGGTAAATGGGGTAGAACATGTAGGGGTGCTGAAGAGCTGCGGTTGTAAAAGGCTTGACGGGGAGGGATGTGGGCGGCCCAGTGTTTTTGTCCTGTTGGCTGTTAAAAGGGGGCAGATTTATTCCGCTGCCTGACACGGGGGCCATTGGCAATTTTCCGCAGCATCCGCCTGAGCGCATCAGTCACCCTCTCTCTCTCTCTCTCCCTCTCTCACCTGTCCACCATGCCGCGGCGTTCCCACCCCATCCCATCCCATCAGCTCCTGGCCGGAGCGCCGTTCGGAAGCACCCGCAGCAAGACCATTCCCAAGGAGCACCTCCCCTCGGCACAGGACCTGGACACCATCTGGTCTCTCGGGGCAAGCAAGGCCATTATGTGTTTCTTTTATAGTTCTGTCAATAGGACACCTGTACAAGCTGCGCGCGCCATTTTGCCCAACACAATAACCCCCCTGTTTGTGGGACGTGCAATCTGTCGCCCTGCTTTGATTTTCCTGTCTCGCCCTCCGCACCCCGCAGGGTTACCTCCAGTACTCTGTGCTGTTTTATGGTTACTATGGCAATGTGAGGAAGATTGGGAGTGCTGGATACAGGTTGCCCCTGGCATACTTTATGGTTGGAATGGCTGTCTTTGCCTACAGTTTCATCACACTCCTGCGAAAGTAAGAAAGCTTACTGAACATACATTAGATTTCATTCACGGCTTATATCACACAATACTGTAGTGACTAATACCCCTATAGTGAGTTTGTGATTGACTTTTGGGCCTCTCTGTGTGTCATTTCATCAGGATGGCTAAAAACTCGCGCCTCAGCCTGGCCAGTGCGTCTGATGAGAACTACACCTTCTGCTGGAGGATCTTCTGCGCCTGGGACTACCTCATCGGCAACCCTGAGGCTGCCGAGAGCAAAACGGCCGCCATCGTCAACAACATCAGGGTGAGTCCGCGGCGCTCAAGTCCGCCCGTCCATCCTCAGACACACGGGCCCCGGACTCGCCTGATCCAATTCCCAACGACCGGCTGCTCCTAATTTACTCCGGCAGTATCTACAGGAGGGGGTTTATGCACCGTTGTATTACTGCCTGATTTCCCAAAGGAGAGCCTGTCATTTGCAGCTTATCACTAATCTACGCTAAGGCACATAAACAAGCGCGCACGCTTGCCAGCGGAGCCTTCTCTCCCGTTCAGCACGAGGAGAGCGCGGCCCTCTAATTGATAAAAAGTGTTGCCTGGCACAGAGGCTTCATTATGCAAATCCCCTCTGCTTGACCCAACGCCTGACTGTGTGCTAATATGCTAATGCTTTGCTTTGGTCTTTGAAGGAGGCCATTGTGGAGGAACAAGAGAAAAAGAAAGATACAAGCCTGTAAGTATTGATCCCAATGTTTCCTTGACACTTGCTGTACAGTAAGTATTGATTTAATCGTCTCGGTGTCACTTCCTGTAAGTATTGATTTCAATGTTTTGATGCCACTTCCTTTAAAAGCATTGATTTCAATATTTCAGTGTCAGTTGTATCTGAACTTCGGTTGTGTGTTATTTTGGCTATTGAGATGAGGATCCAAAGACTTTGAGTGTGAAATAATTACTTTTCTGCGGAATGATGGCTTCTTATTATAAGGGATTCAAAGGTTGGTGTTTTTTTCCAGCAGAAGTGTCTCCCTCCTGGTGCTACCTGAGACCATTCTGATTTATCAACACTATTTCAGTCCATTGCAATCCCAGCAGAGTGAGCGTGGTGGAAAACATCCTGCTGTAACTCATAAAAACTGCCTTGCACTGCAGCAGACGACTGCGCCTAAATCACCATCAAACTTGCTAACACATTAAACATCATCAGTTCGCTTGAAAATACACACATTCTCACTTTCTCGCTCTTGCTCATACACACACACACACACACACACACACACACAGCTGGGCTACACCGGGCCGGCATTTGAAGCATTCTAATTCTTGGACCGTAAAAAATCAATTTACAAGACTGCTTTAATTTTTTTTCGAATGGATGGTCTGCTATCATGTCTGGTGCCAGTCCCATTGCTAATAGTGGAAACTAATTGTTGCAGCAGACACCCAGTGAGCAGAATGCTTCAGGTCCATGCCTGGTGTAGTCTGCCTGTAATATAACACTGTGGGAATAAATCATTCTTTATATGACTGCACCTGTGAGCACTGACCGTTCCCTCCACTGTACTGTAGCATTGTTATTGACTCTCTCCCCCTCCAGGGCGGTTCTGATCAGTCTGCGGATACTGGCGAATATCCTGGTGCTGCTGTCTCTGGCGGGCAGCATCTACATAATCTACTTTGTCGTGGATCGCTCTCAGAAACTGGAGCAGGAGAAGCCAGAGCTAACCCTTTGGGAGAAGAACGAGGTAGAAGTCCAAACATGTGACATGTTTTTGTCATTGCAAATATTACTTGATAAATGGAAGGGGAAAAAAGAGCTATATTTGTGTGCTGGTAATTCTTAATGATCAAAGAAAGTAGATGTCCGCACACTGGGCTGGAGACTCCAAAACCGACAAGGTTTATTAAAAAACACACGCAACGTTTCGACCCACCAGGATGCCTGAAGAAGACCCTGGTAGGTCGAAACGTTGCATGTGTTTTTAATACAGTTTTTTCCAATCGTTTACACACTAAAATCAAGATTAACAGACAGTTAACAATACTTAACACTTAAGAAGCAAAACGCCTGCGCAGAGTAGTACAACAGTAAGCACAAATTCAGCTTCACACTTTTTGCGAAACATTACACACAGTGAATGTCAAAACGTAAAACACATTTTCACACCTTAGACACAGATAAAGATTGTTAGGTACTTCCTTGTCATTATAAAGCCCTGGCTTGCCAATGACCACACCAATGAACATATTGAATAACCACATCCACCAGGTGTGTAAGCACACATGTGCAAAATTGAAAACGCAGCACTCAGGTGTGTTATGCTCGATCCTCGAGGGGCGTTCCCACTGATCTATAACTAACACTGGATAGACTATCCCATTGTTTTCGCCCCATCATTCACTATGTCGATCAGTGAGGATCGAGGCCAGAGGAGCGAGGGAGGACGTATAAAAGCCCAAATGAGAGGCACCCATAGCCTGTGATGTGGTGAACTCTTATGGCCTGATCCAGCTAGACAGAGAGATGATTAGAGTATTATGTATTGTTGTTACTTGTTTGTATTGTTGCTTTAGTTTTTCTTCAGTGACTGTAAGTGTACAGTACTTTTTGTTTGTGTACAGATTTAAATTTTTCTACACTTTACAGTAGCAAGAACTATAATTTTGGCATTTTCTGTTGATTGACTTGTCACTGTAACTGAACATATGGTTCAGTGAAAGAAAGAAATATTGTCTGCAGCATCAGTTTTGTGCATTGCTTGATGAGGGTTCATCAAAATATTTTTGTCATCGTAATTATCCTAATGCTCTCAAACAATATGTCTGAATAAGATCCATATATTGGAAGAGGGTTTTTACAGATGTGTTTTGAATTTATTGTGTTGGTGTGTATAAGATAGCGACAGTGTGGAATCATTCAAAGAATGTGTTAATGATATGAGAACAGTATAAGGTTTTATCAATGTGTTTATTGTTTTGACAGAAATATTTCATTTTGCTAACAATCTGTTATGTTCTGCTGATTGGGTGTTGTGTTTGGTTAATTGTGTGATATGTTTAGACAAAAAGAGCCCCGTTTTCAAAATTGTGTGTAAACGATTGGAAAAAACTGTAAACCTTATCGGTTTTGGAGTCTCCAGTGTGCGGACATCTACTTTCTTTGATCATTAAGAATTACCAGCACACTATCCCAAATTCCTGATCGAAGAGGAATTTGCAAGGAGACTCTCTATTGCAAGCCCACAAACCAATGCACTGAGACGAGGTTGTACAGTAGGTAGGTCCTCTGGTTATGGATGTGGGGATTCTTGACCTCTGCTTGTCCCTATTCCTCACCTGTGCCAGGTGAGTGTGGTGGTATCGTTGATCACTATGATCGCCCCGTCCGCCTTTGAGCTGGTGGCCCAGCTGGAGATGTATCATCCAAGGACCAGCCTCAGGTTCCAGCTAGCCAGGTGAGAGACAGTGGAGCAGTAGTCAAGCAGAGTGTGTGTGTGTGTGTGTGTGTGTGTGTGTGTGTGTGTGTGTGTGTGTGTGTGTGTCTATGTGGAGTGTGTGTGTGTGTGTGTGTGTGTGTGTGTGTATATGTGGAGTGTGTGTGTGTGTGTGTGTGTGTGTGTGTGTGTGTGTGTGTGTGTGTGTGTGTTTGTATGTGTATAAGAAATGCATGGATTAACAGTCCTGTAGTCCGACGGTTATTACCTTGGGAATCCTTTCAAAGAATCCCCTCTAGTAGGAAATTATATGTGTGTGAATCAGCAAAATGCAAGCAAATGGTGACACAAATCCCAAGAAGCACTCAATAAGGTTGATGCATGTGTGATGTTCGATAGCTTGACCTTTGGCAGTCACAGGTCCATTTGATCTGACAAAGACATCCATAGAGAGATACAGAAGTATTGAACTAATTTCATGTCATGAAAGAATAATAAAACTAATAAAAAGCAGATGAGGAGGTCCCTCCTTTCAAGATCATGCCAGATCTCTTCAAAGATGACAATGTCTTATGTTTTGATCAATTCTGGTCAGCCAAATCCAGCTTCGCTGTTCTTTGTGCCTCAACAACAAAACATTACAATAAAAATACAATAAACGCAAGAAATCCCATATTCTGAGTAGAATGAAAGCAATATTTCTCTCAGCTCAATAAAACCCTGCTTATATCCACGGCATTCTGGGTGTTATTATGTTCATACTGAACTGGTGTACCACTTGATAGGCTGTATGCTATAGCACTTCATGATGGGTGCTGACACTGAGAGAGGCATCATAAAGACGTAGATCAAAAGAAAAGGATGTGACTACTGATGTGCCTTGTTTTTATTCCTTTGTCTTTAGGGTTTTAGTCCTGTATCTGGGGAACCTCTACAGCCTCATCATTGCTCTGCTGGACAAAGTAAACAGCATGAGCATGAACCAGGTAAGTTTGACGTACAGTATATGCAGCAATCTTGGCTTTATAATATAAATAAAGATATGTATTAATAAAACTTGCATCAAATCATTTAAAGGTTGAAATTGATTAAAAAAAAAAACTACAGAATAGTAAGAATTCTTGTATGTGATAAAAATATGACCTTGATGACGTTGTTGTGTGTGTCTTTCTTTGTAGATCCCTGCTAGTCCGGCTAACTGGTCCGACTCGACTGCCTTTCTAGCCACCGTGTTACAGCCTAATGAAGACAACCTGTCCACCATAACTCCTGAAATCACTGAGCATAAGAACAGCACCATTGCAACAATCCTCGAGATCAACAGAACCAAAAGCACCACACCTGTGGTCCTAAATCACACAGCCCCATACAATATGTATAACAAGTTCCAGCAGGACCAGTGCTGGGAGACATACGTTGGCCAGGTAGGTATACAGTAGATGGGATACAGGGACAGTTGGCTTCGCTAGTATTTTTGATGGATCATGACAGGGACAATCTTTTGGTGGGGAAAACGACTTCCTAGAGCAGTGTAATGTTACAGCGAGTGTCCGTGCAGTGGGTTGCTCAACAGATACATTTCGGCGAGACAAACGAGAACAGGAAATGCCTGAGCTGTGCTCTTGTGCCATTTGTCTAATTGTGAAGAAGGCTTCATATTGTTTCTTGAAACTGCCTGAGAGACATTAGACATGATGAAGTGAGCGGTTGAACCGAGCAGTCAGGGCAAGCTGAGCCCAACAGTTGCTGTACTTCATCATACTGTCTCTTTTGTCGACAGGAATGAAATGACTCACATATTCTTCAAATGAGTTGAAAATTACTGCAAAAGTGCATGTGGGCATGACACAAAAGAATGTATGCTATTCGGTTGTCCTTGTTTTCTCCCTTCTGTAGCTCTGCAAGCTGAGATGAGTTGGCATTGGATGTTGAAACCAAATTCTGAGAGAGTTGTTGTTTTAAAGTCAGAGATAAATGCTATGGGCATACTTGAATGGCTTTTTTGGGGACACGCTCTGCTTTGTTAATTGGGCTTCACCAAAAGAATGAGGAAAACATTTTTGTTTTGCAGGAAATGCTGAAGCTCTCCATCATTGACATGATCTTCACAGTAGCAAGCATCCTGTTGATTGATTTTATCCGTGGTCTAGTGGTACGATACCTGAGCGACTGCTGTTGTTGGGATTTAGAGAGTAAGTTTGTAAGTACCAAAGCACACATTCATCTCCGTGGTGATAAACGTCCAGGATAAACGTTTAGATGGATGCAAACACACTCGGTAGAATCACATTAACTGAATACACGTTCTTCCACAGCCTGAATATGGGGAGTTCAAAATAGCTGAAAATGTTCTCCACCTGATATACAATCAAGGAATGATTTGGTATGTGATCCGTCTATCAATAGTGAGACTAAAATTGTGAATATTAAAATGTTAGAGATAAGAAGTTTCTTGAACAGTCATTAATAAAGCAATTGTTTTCTCAAAATACCAGCCAGAACTACCCGGTGTGAATGTAATTGAATACTGTTAAACAATATTTGCACAGTATCCAGTATTGTTAGTCATGAATGATTATTATGAAGCCTTTAGTAATGCATCAGTGGTTCTCACCAGGTGCTACCCCCTACCTCATTGTAACCTCTTTAGCCATGTGAGATGCAGTGGTGTGCAGCAGACCACTGCTGTGTCCTTTAATGAAGTGCCAGTTGCCCTGAGGAACGGTGTACAAGAGCTCCATTAAGGGTCAATGTAACTCCTCCACCCCAACCCGTGCCCCCCCTTCTGTGTCTTTTGCCCCCTCAGGATGGGGGCGTTCTTCTCGCCCTGCCTCCCGGCGTTTAACGTGCTCAAGCTGATCGGACTGATGTACCTGCGGAGCTGGGCCGTGCTGACCTGTAATGTTCCGCACCAGCAGGTGTTCAGGGCCTCCAGGTCAGTCTCGAGTCCGTCTCATTATGGAGGCATTACGCCGGCCCCCCTGGTGGCCTCCGGGCTAATGGAGTGGCACAGGCGGTAGTTCGCTCTACGCCACCCTGGACTTCACTTGAAGGATGTGAGAAAAGTGGACTGCGGATCGTTAAGTGCTTTGGTACTGCGCCATTTTAAAAGCAGGAGGGGCATTAGTCTGGAGTTTATCTCGACAGAAGGTAAAATTTAGCTTTTTGTCTAGATCACGGACATGTCAGATATGGCTATTTTATACAACACTTAGGGCTAAAAAAAAAAGCTTAGAGGCAAAGAAGTGTTGGTCAGCGATTTGGTTCCCCTTTTTATTCCACTACATCTCAGCTACTCTCATATTCTGACTCAGTGGAGAAAGGAGAGAAAGACAGAGAGAGAGAGAAAGAGAGAGAGACCAAGAAAAGGAGAGGGTGAGAGTGAGAGAGAGAGAGAGAAAGAGAGAGCAAGAAGGAGAGAAAGGGAGAGAGAGAAAGAGAGCAAGAAAGAGACAGGGTGAGAGAGAAAGAGAGAGAGAGGGGGAGAGAGCATGAGAGAGACGGGATGAGAGGGAGCGAGAGAACAATAAGCACATCGGCCTGA
Source organism: Sardina pilchardus (assembly GCF_963854185.1). Taxonomy (NCBI): domain Eukaryota; kingdom Metazoa; phylum Chordata; class Actinopteri; order Clupeiformes; family Clupeidae; genus Sardina; species Sardina pilchardus. Next base: position 14,359,731 of record NC_085004.1, read on the forward strand.
CGACTGGCTGCGCTGGCTACTGCTCGGCCTGATTTATCTAATGGCCCTGTCGTAGCCTCTCGCCGGCTTATCAGTCACTCCCAGATGTGGGGAGGGGACGAGGGGGTGGAGATGGCATGAAATCCACAGGCACTCCATCTACGCTGACGACGTGACCCTCCTCATGAACCAGAAAAATTCGCTCCGCAAGCGAGAGAGCGGAGAGGAGATGATACAGACACATTAGCCAATAATTACAACGGGTGCTGCAGAGTTGCGCCGAGCGCTTTTCACTCTGTTTGACCGATCGCGTCGCTGTAAACGTGTTTTGTCATCCTTGAGATCTCACTCCTGGTCCATACATTTGTCACAACCAATGTTTCAGACGAGATGTTTACGCTTGACCGCCGCAAAGTTATTACAGAATGGCGATATTTTCTGGAGCAGTCCAGACTCCATGATTTCTGTATTTTTCATCCTTTCAGGTCAAATAACTTCTACCTGGCCATGCTGCTCTTCATGCTCTTTCTCTGCATGCTGCCCACGATCTTCGCGATTGTCCGCTACAGACCCTCACAGCACTGCGGGCCTTTTAGGTAAATTGCATTCACCCTACAGTCCCTCTAGGAGGCCATATAAAGTCAACCCTTGTAAATTTAGTTAATTAATGGCGTAATCTTAATAGGCCATCTGCATGAAATCAGCAGGATTGTATAAGAGTGAGCTAAAATGACGGCCATAAAGGATTAGAATTGTCTGACGTTAATCCGCGAGTGCCTTCCCCTCCTTCTCTGTCCCACAGTGGTCAGGAGAAGATTTATGACATCATCTCAGACACTATAGCCAACGACTTCCCTCTGTGGTTCAGTAGAGTGATGGGCTACGTCACGAGCCCGGTGGTGGTTCTGCCCGCTCTGCTGCTACTGTTGTGAGTCAGGTTCCCCCATTTTACCGTGTCTGTCTCAGTTCCTCCACCGAGGACGCTTGGCTTTAAAAAAAAAAAAAGACATGGAGCAAACATGAATAAACACAAATGTCAATCTCAGTGAAGTCCGTCCAAGCTTCAGCGCTGCCTCTTTGTTGTGTTGTAGCATGCTGATCTACTACCTGCAGGCCATTGCAAGATCCTTGAAATACACCAACAACCAACTGAGGATGCAACTTCAGACAGTGAGTGGTATTCTCATGCAAGGGATGCACATTGTTATTGTAACTCAAGACAGCCATCCGATAATAATAGCATTGATCACGTCAATAATGATGATGGTTGACGATATGAGTAAAGGGAATGTGCCATTGTTCGTGAGAGTTAAAAGACTTAGTGCCAGTCACAATGCCATTTGTGCTTCGTGTCCTTGAAATAGAATTAAATTGAAGGAGCAAAATCAATACTGCATTATGTCTGAATGGATTGTTATGTGCTCAGGAACGGACCGAGGACAAGAAGAAGGTCTTTCAGTTGGCAGCCGGTAATCTTTTTTTTATTACTGCCCCTGTAGGTCATTTGAACTTGCATTAACTCGCATAATCACCGAGACACGCTGTTAATGCAGTCGGCTGTATTTACAAAGACACATAAATGTCCAGTTCATTTCGGAGAGGAATCTGAGGATGCCTGTCTGTCTCTGTCCTCTCTCGGTGACCCGACGCGACCGCAGCTCGGCTGCAAGCCCCGGAAGGAGGTGACAAGAAGACCGAGCAGGAGAGCGACATCACCAGCATGGAGTCCTCCATCCGTTCCTCGTCTCCCCGTCGCAACGGCAGCGTCACCAACTTTGAGTCCCCGGTGCGTCGTGGGAACAGCATCCGCACCATCACTCAGTCGGCCTCGCGGGCGGACGTCAGGGCTGCTGCTGCCGCTGCCGCCGCTGCTGCCATTGCCCGGAGCCCAGCGGTGTCTGTCCGGCAAAAGCACAGATATGAACACATACCTAACAGGTTTGGGTGTTTTCCAAGATAATAATAAAGCCAAGGGTGTTTCAAATAGATGTAATATGTTAATATTATTCCACATAACAGTGATTCATGGCTCAAAAGAATCAGTTGGAATATCCATTTGACTCCATTTGACTCCTAACTACTGGAGCAAACACTGGGCTGAGGTCCCAAAGTCTCCAAGGCCCATGTCATTTCAATGCAATTCTAAAATAATCCCTGATATTCTTCTCTTTGCATTTATTTCAAGACATCCAGGCTATCTGGGAGGATCAAGTGGCTCCTGCCGTTCGAAGTCGTATCACCACGTGGCATACAACCCGCCTGTGCGCTACGCGGAGAACATCCACTCTGACCCGCTGTACAGGAAGAGCATCCGGCCCATGCACCCAGAGGCTGCCGGGATAGTGACGGCCCAGAGCTACGTGGGGCGGCGCGCCCACACCACCCGCTACGTCATCGTCAACGAGCACGAGCCTCGGAAGAAGCTGCTGCGCTCCACCACGCGCATCCCACGCCACTACCGCATCGCCGACGACCCGGGCGACATCGTGGAGCTGTACCCGAGGAACATCAAGCGCTACACCGTCCGCACGCCGCACAGGTCCCACCAGCCTCACCTGAGCGAGGAGGAAGAGGAGGAGGAGGCCGTCGTCGCCGGCAAGAGCGCCCGGAGGGGTGCCCTCAGCCAGTCTCACCGACCGCGGTCCCTGTCCGACCTCCACCAGCCTGTGCGCTTCTACATCGGAGACCCGGCGGGCAGCCAGCTGTCCATGGCCAAAGAGAGGGGAGTGTACTGCCGACACCAGGAGGACCATGAAGAGGACTGGGACGAGATGGGCCCACACTTCTGCTCCCGTAGTAACATAAAGGGCGCAGAGCCCTCCCACAGACACTGTGAGCCCCACGTGAAGGCCAAGGCCAAACATAAGGTGGAGCCGTCGCTCACAGAGTCGGATTCGGCCTCTCTGGCCTCCAGCAGCGACCAGCAGAATAGTAGCACTGACCAGTACATCCAGGTCATTCACAATAAGGAGAAGTACCTCAAATCTGGTGGCAAACTTGCAAAGAAGTCCAAGTCCAAAGCTAGCAATGATATGAATTTGTCAGGCTCGAGTGAACTTGTCTGCTCAAATGTATAGTTTGTGTATGCATTGTGTCAGTATTGAGTGCTGTAACAAATGGTGTCGTAAAGCACAGACAAATTAATAATAAAAAATGGCATTGTGTTTGCATGTTGCTTATCAAATTGTGCCTTAAAACATGAACAAAACGCTGTTTGGTTGACTAATAAAAACTGCTAGTTTGCAGAGAAACTGACTTCTGTACCTTAATGATGTCTGGAAAATGTAATTAATTTTCAGATGGAAATTTGTGTTATCGTTCTAACAATGAGTCGACAACTGCAGATGAACTACATATCCCAGCGTCCCCTGCGCGAGGATGCTCGTCATATCAAGGAAGTGTTCATTCATTTTTTTGAACAGTTGAAATGTACCGATACCGCTCAGCTGATGTATTTAGCTATTGTAGATAACCAGTTACAACTAAAGGAGAGCAAAGTTCGTTTTAACAGTTAAGAGATATAGATGAATTAATCGATGATCACTCTGTTCGTCCGCTGAAGTGTTTCTAGTGTCGCAGAGATCTGTGCTCCCAACCTGTACCTGTGTCAACGCTAGCTATTTGCAGATAATGCAAATTATTCGTTGTTCGGATTCAAGGATGTTTAACATCTGTATTAAGATTTATAGTGAACAATTGTGATCGCTTTGCTAAATGGTTTTCCAATCACCGATTGCTTTGAAGTTGAACACAGTACAGTGTAGGTCAACTATTTACTGCTAGTTGGCTAGCAAAAAATATTGTCTTTACAAACATGGAATATCAAGAAACTGCGAATACAGTTGCTGATCGCCTTCTTAGCTACAGCAAAGATCCGTCTGGATGGAAAGTGTGTAAAAAATCGGTGAGTAGATTATTTTTATTTCTAGATTCCTGATATTATAACGAGTTGGTGACGTGTAATAGCGTGACATGACAGTGGTCCCCCTCCCCCCTTGTTCCCCACTTGCTGATGTGCCTGCCTGTATAGAACAGATAACTTACCCAGATTTGTTTTGGTTTAGAATGATGTTGCTGTTTATTGGCGGCCATCAACAGAATTTCCTGGGAATGTGTAAGTTTTTATATTTCTATATATGTGTATTGAGCGTTTAAATATGCATGTGTTCAAAGTTATGCAGTCTTCTTGCATATTACCCAAGAAGTAGGTCTCCTAATGTCGGCATGAATTATGTTTATAGAACACTGCTATTTGGATGCTACATAAATTCAGCATATATAATGCTATCAATAGGTACAAAGGTGAGGGTGTCATTAATGCTTGCCCAGAGAAGGTGTGGGAGTGCTTGAAACCAGAGCCCAATGGCCTTCGAGTCAAGTGGGACAGCAATGTCAAGAGGTTTGAGCTGCTTGAACAAATCACTGAGGTAAACCCCACCACAGCTCAGAGATGGCTGACCTTTTTTTCCCTAAGTGCTTCAAATAACTCCTTGTTATTTCTTTAAGTTTGTTTATGTATGTTAACAATAGTGATGGAGGAATATTGTTCTTGTAACTTGATATGTATATGCAACATTTAATTACTGGAAGAGGTAAGGTAGGCTACTCTCATTCAACTCACATTTTCACAGCCATTAAATTGCCCTCTCCTGTTGTCATATTGGTGTTGCCTGCTTCACAACTGCACAGAACCCAGACAGTCTGCCCTGTTTCCCCACTCTGTCACAGGATGTCTCTGTCTGCAGAACTGTTACTCCTTCGGCAGCTATGGGTATTATATCACCACGAGACTTTGTAGATGTTATTTTAGTTAAGCAATACGAAGATGGCACCATAACTTCGAATGGTGCGTAATAAAGTTCCTTCATTGTCTGAATTGCACTTCTCTTCTTATGCTCTCTTGTTACAAGAAATTCCGTAAAAACATGTTAACATTCTATTCTTAACCGTCCACAGATGTTTTTTTGATCATATATCCTATGGGACGCATACCCTATAGCCTATTGCATTGGTGTAGAAAATGTGTAATTGCTTACAAGTATACATCAGTTAGATAAAACAGGACACACTGTAGAGTTTAATCTTTTACATGCGCTTGTTCTCTTCCCTGACTTTGATTTTTCAAGTTATTTATTTCTATACTGCACCACTCTGAACTGAATCATTTGAATAATCCTCTCAAGCAATTGTTTTGGTTTTCTCACGATAAGACGTCATGATCCCAGATCGTTTTGAATGTAAATCCATTATCTAAACATAGCCGCCGCTGCCAGCTGCCAGCCACCGCTTCTGCTGTGTTGCACAGTGCATGCATTCAGACCTGCCCACACTTGTCCGTCCGTTTGTCTGTCCCGTATGTATTCACGCTTTGCTTTTTCGATTCCTTCAGCCACCCACGTAGGACACCCTGGCTGTCCTCCTCAGGCTGGCTATGTCAGGGGCTTTAATCATCCATGTGGGTGCTTCTGCGCTCCCATACCCGGGTGAGTGGAGCCTGAGTCACGGCTGCCAGTGCCGACTGACTGCTCAGGTTTTCTGTAGTTACAGTTGGCAGACAGTGAGAGGCAGCAGAGAGCCAGACACTAGTAGCATAGCATTAGATGCTGATAAACACTGTTAGCTTTGCTATTATGCATGTGCAAAGGTATTTTGGCCTGGCTAATTATAGAAGTACCTTGAACATTTTGTTAGGATTTGAATATGACATCAGAATTGCATTAGATGTAGACAACACAGTCATTTTAGGTTTGAAAATGGAGATGGAGAAATGGAGAAATGGAGATACGGAGAGAAAAGGAAAGGGTTGTACTGATCTATGGTGTGTGTGTGTGTGTGTGTGTTTTCTCTGCTCTACAGGGAACCAGGCAAGACCCAGGTGTACAGCTTCTTCCAGACAGACCTGGGAGGCTTTCTTCCACGCTCTGTCGTGGACTCCTTCTTCCCGTCCAGTATGACCGAGTTCTACAGCAACCTCTCGAAAGCGGTCAAGTCTCTGAAATAGCACAAGTAACTACTGCCATCCGTGAGGGAAAGCTGTCCACCCAACTGTCAGCCAGAGATTAGGAGACTTTTTAATGGTGCGAGCTCGAGAATATTTCCTAAAACAAGGTTTTATTGTGTCTAGTAAGGGAAAATAATTGCGTTTTCACCCAAGTCAGTATGAGAACAAATGTTACCTCTGACTTTGTATTAACCCGTACACATTAACAAATGTTAGCAAAATGATGTACTGTAAAGCATGTAATGTTTTTTTTTGATAATTATTATTATTATTATTATTATCGAGAATCTGGACCAGAAAGGGATATGATTAATTTTCTTAGATAATTTTAACTGCACAAACTACACAATCCTTTACATTTCTTGTGTATAATGAAATCCATTCCTTTTTTATAGATAATGATTCATATATGTTGCAGATAATGATTCCTATATGAGGCATGCTCATACAGTCCACACCGGTTATAAAGGAGTGGAGGCATAGCTGTTACTTCAAAAAATCTTTAAAAAACGAAATCCTCATATTTATCTATGTTTGTTTCTGAATATGAACGGCATGATTCACACTACATCCTTATTGATTCTTGTTTACATTTCAGTAAATTATTGACAGATTTATGAAAGAATAGGAAAGGGAAAAGGAAGCATTAGTCGTAAACACTCTCCATGTTATTTGGAAATCTACTGTATGGCCAGTCATGTCGTTTGGCGTGTAACTAGACTCATCTGTTGAGTGTGACCTCTGCCATTTACACTGTGATCATTGGTTTTTACGTAAGGGAGCATGACTGTCTGACCTAGTCTGTGTGTGTCTGCACCAATCAATGTTGTGTACTGTATCGTCAGTGATATGCATGACCTCAAACACGGCTGCTCAAACACAGAAGAGCCATATGTTCAGATGTACGGGTGTTAGCCTAGTCTAGCATCCCGTCAATATTCGTTTTACGAGTTACTGCCTGCTTTTTTTATATATAGTTACTTTCTGTTTGGAATTACTGTACCATGGCCTTGTTTTCTGTGCCAAAACAAACAGGTGATATTTGTGTTGTTAGAGGTTGCTCTGTTTCATTCTGTCTGTGGTCAGTCACTGCATAGTGTCCTCAGTGGTTATAAAGTTAATGCTTATTATTTCCAGTCATTGGTTTGGTAGGTTTGCTGTTTCAGTATGTGTCGAATGCGGTGTTTGATTCCTCCACGTTGAAATCAGTTGCTGCTAAGGAAAGTGACTTACATGTACTGTTTGTTAACTCGCTGGTACCTGAAAGAAACCATCAGTTCACTTCTATAAATCACTCCTGAGATTTTTGTATTTCACCAGCATCAATAATAAAAACAAAACTGTACTATCCACTAAGAATGGTAGTTTGAGTGATGGTGAATAGCGGCTTGCTCTTTTGTTGTTGATATGAATTTAAACACAAGACAAACGTTTGAGTCATTTTTATTTGATTGCATCCATACATCCAAACATTTAACAAGCTTTATTAGGCTCTTTTGTTGGAATTTGGGATAACAAAACAACAGTGCTATGCGAATCACGAGCTAACTCACATGGGGAGAGTTGGTTATCAACACATTTGATATCTTATATCAATAGGTCTGAGGCACATCTTGAGGATGTTTGTTGAACCAATCACGTGATTAGATGCATCAGTCTTTGGTCTGAAATGTTTGAGTCTTGGGTGAGCTTTATTGAGACTACTTTTGAAGACCTCATATTTCACAGGATCCAAATCATATCACAGTTGTGGCAGACTTCTATAATTAACATGTGATATTTAAGGCATTTTTAAACAAAGCAATTTGTAGTTCATGGTTAAATACATATAATATTTTTTCTTAATGTGCTGTACATAGTCTGTGCAAATCTCAGAATTAAAAATAGGTAAACCTGAAATTGATCAAGTTCCCAAATATCCCTGAACATGACACCTGAACAGTACAAAAGCCGTGTTAGCAGAGTAACTCGAAATGCACCACATGTTAAAGTGCTTATGGGAAGCCACCCTTGCCAGTTAGTGAAGAAAAAAAACATCCTCACACACACTATTATAATCCTCTGTACGAGTGACCTAGTCTTCTTGAATGACCAAGTATGAATCTAAGATTTCTGCTTCTATTTTTATTTGCCTTTGTTGAGTGGATGAGTAAGTAGCCGTTACGAGTGCGGTGATGTTTTGGGTGGGCGTGGTCACTCGGCTGTCTCCTTCGCTCCGTCCTGCTCCCCTCGTTTCCGCCTGATGACGGTGGTGAAGGGCCCCTCTGGCAGGCCCTTGATGAGGTTCCAGGCCTCAAAGCGCGTCAGACCTTGCATACTCGAGCCTGCGATCTGCAACAGCTCATCCTGGACCTGCATCCCTCTCTGCGCGGCAGCACCACCTGTAGGTGAAAGCCGGTACTGTTAGCTAGACCCACCCTTTGTGCAGGCCTGCGTGTAGTTGTGTTATGCAATGTGTAAACACAACACACGTCATGATGACAACTTTAGGGAGTTTCAAAAATATACTGTGCTGTAGAAATACTAAAAGTTGTACATTTTAGTTTACAGTGAAAAGAGCTTAGCGCATAAAGCACATATTATTTTTGTAATATTTTCTGTGACTGAAGTCTCCTCACCTGTAAAGACCCTACTGACGGTCAGAGGCCTGTCTCCATGGATGGAGCCCTTTCCTCCCTCCACACTGAATCCAACGCCCCCTGCATTCTTCTCCATCTCCATCGTCAGAACTTCACCTGCCTCATCCTCTAGTGAGCAGAAGAGAGACAAGGAGAGAGAAAGAGAAAGTGTAAGAACTTTCCTCATGAAAGAGGGCTTTTTGTTCTGCCCAAACAGAGCTTAGTGCAGAGCTCCATTCCTCCAGTCTATATTTACTCAGACGCTGCCCTTGCCGAGCGAGCGCAAAGATCCGGGAGTGGCTGCGCTCGCCACAACTCACCCATGAAGCGGTTCTCCGCGCGGGAGTCATTAGCGGTGCTACCGCCGGCCGGAGCGGAGCCGTCTCCGTCGCGGCTCTTGCACACCACCACCACCGCCTGCCGGAGGCCTCGCGCCTGCCGGAGTGTGGCCGTGGCGTCGCCGTGGGTGACGTTCTTCAGCGTCTGCCCGTTGATGGACAGCACCTCGTCGCCCTTCTCGATGGTGCCCTCCTGTGCGGCCAGGCCAGTGGGGAACACGCGGTGCACCTACACACACACATATATATATTTACACACACATACACACATACCACACACACATACACACACATACATATTTACACACACATACCACACCACACACACACACACACACACACACACATACTTGTTTTGATTTTGGTACTGTATGTTGCTCAACTGCAGTGGAGTGTGTATGCTGAGCGGGTCTGTCACTCACTATTGTTGCCTTGTTCTCCAGGTCGATCCCACCAGCGATGCTGAAGCCCAGGCCTGTTCCCTCCTCCTTGTGTAGGATCACCACGTGGATCTCCTCCAGTTGCTGCATGGAGACAGAATGGGGCCACTAAGGATGTTTTCCTCAGCACTTTTCACAGACCTACTTGAGACTCGAGCCCATCTGACTCTGTTATAGATGAATATCCTGCAGGTGTGTGAATATTCTAATCCCATTACCAGTGTTTTAGAGGCCAAACACGTTGTTATATAACATGTCGGAGAATCATCTGTATTCATTGAGAGATTAGAGTTTTATTTCCTTCAAAATAACAGCTGGCTTTGGGACGACCTACAGATGGCTCTGTGCAGCAGCGGAGTTTTGTGAGGGCCAGGGGGGAAACGGCCGTCTTCCCTACACACACACACACACACACACACACACACACACACACACGCCAGACTGGCATTAACAGCTGTCTCTTCAGCCGGCCCATCCCTATACCCATCCCTTACCCGCCCTGGCAGCGGACGGACAGCTGACGATTATCCCCCCCGCCCCTGTTTTAGCTCTGGTGATGGGCATACGCTGTGCATGGTGTTGTTGTGGCTGACTGGCTGACTGCACGCGTGCAGACCAGTGGGATCTGTCAGCTTTCCTAATTGGAACAGAGGGTAGGACTGAGACGCCTTTCAGAGTGTGGCGCTGCTGAGAGAGAGAGAGAGAGAGAGAGAGAGAGAGAGCGAACGAGAGGAGATGATGACACATCGAGTGCGGAAATATCTGCAGATGTTCTGTTTAGCTGCAGTCCAAGTGCTCCTCAGGGAGGGAGAGAGTGAGTGAGAGAAAATAAAAGAGAGAGGGAGGGAGAGAGGGAAGGGTGGGGGGGGGTGATTGCTGCATGGAGGCTGAGGTTTTTGATTACCGCACTGCACGGAAATGAAGGCAGAAACACAATACACGCAGTCTTTTTCTCCCCCTCTCCCCGCCCTGAAAGCTTTTATTCCTGTAGGTAGCACGCACGTCTCTTCTCCGGCCAAGAGAGCTTTCAAATGCCAGCTGCACTCTGTCTTCAGTCCTAATGGTCCCAGAAGTGACATAACCCGAGCTGGTCTGGCTCCTGTGTCTACACCATGCCACAGCTTACACAATATTAAATAATAAAATGGCAGTTGGCTTTCCACCGTGTTTCAGGGCAAACCGATAAACGGCAATGCCACATCAAGCAAAAGGGTTTCTGCAGGTGTACCACCCTCCCTGCCACATCACACAGTGTAAGGCCTCAGTAAATGTATGTGTTTTTCAGGGCTGATAGACAGAAAATTATTTGTGCCTGATATTATCACATTCGAAGACAAAATAGAGAATAGCCTTTCTTGACATCGAACATGGCCAAGCTCAAGCCTGACTTCAGGCACCACGCCTGAACTCTATCAGGCCTGGTTTATATGCAGATACATTTTTCCATATAGAAATGAAAATACTATTTCATGTGGAATGCACTGTATGAGATGTATGTTTAATGTCTATTATAGTATGTCTGTGCCATTATCATTAAGTCTGCTTTGTAAAGAGTAACATGAGAGAGCGGGTTTACTTTCAGAGTGTCGTCGTCCAGAGCTTTGACCTCGTCAATCATCCGGTCCAGCTCCTCCTGGGGCATGGCGGAGATCATGGACTGAGCGCAGGCGGACGAGGCGGAGGTCTCACCTGGGCCGTCCTCGACCAGCCGCCCCATGGTGCACTCTCTGATCTCGGCCAGGCTGGAGGTCCAACACAAGAGACAGAGTGAGACCTTCAAACAGACCTTACAGTCAGTGCAGCCCCCCCCCCCCCCCCACCCCACACACACACACACCCTCCCACCTCACCTGACATGGGAACATGCTTTAACAATTTGGTCTGTGTGTTCAAAGCATTCCACTTAAGATGGTTGCAGTTGTTCTTGGTACCCGTTTTTCTCAACTGACAAAAAAAGCTTTGTTCAGTCTAGATAACAGATAAGCTGCAGGCATTCGGCTGTACGCACACGGAACAGGAACTACAGATAAACCATCTGTTTAGTCTTTACTGACACTGCAAGAACTGTGTTTCCTTTCGCTGCTTTATATGAAAGACACAAAAAAAGCCTCCCCCATTGGGACTTGTCTGCGGCCTTGAAAACTTGAAAGAGTTGGATCTTGATCTCATTTACCTCAGCAGTATCTCAGCATGATTTACGCAGTGCTAAACCCTGTGCATTGACTTGAAAGAGGCGCGTGCGTTTTGCACCATTTGTTAAACACAATCTTATCTCGTAAGTGTCATATGGAAACATTAACCATATATATTCATGCGTACCTCACAGAGAATCCCTTCTCGGTGCCATCGGCTGCAGGTGATAGGGGCCCCTTGTCTGTGGAGGTGTTCTCTTGGTCCTCAGACTCGGGTATCAGTGAGGCATGAGAAGGCCAAGGGTTACCGGTCCTGACGCAGGGGGACTGAGGCAGGGACTGCATGGACCGCATCAGGGCATGGGACACCTGGTTGCTGAAGGACAGGATCTTCCCCAGGCTCTCCCCATCCAGGCCCCTGCCTCCGATCGCCTCCGGACATGGGGAGGGATTCAGGGGCAAGCTCCGGGTCCTCAGGCTGGCCTGGTGGGCTACATCGCCCTCGGATGCCGGAGGTTTGTCGGACAGCGTGGCCTTTGAGCTGCTGGCTCTCCTGGGGCAGTGGGTCGGAGTGGACGACTCTGCAGGGGAGGCCGCTTCCTGGTCGGCTGCCTCAGAAGTGGCTGCCTCATCCTCTGCAGGACTGCTGCAAGGCTCCTCGCCGGGCTCCTGGTTCAGTGCAGTTTCACTGACCTCTGGTTCTGTGTCCTTCGATAGATCCTCAGAGGCCTCAGTGTTCTTGGAAAGATCCCCAGCAGCCTCTGTGTCCTTTGAAAGATCCTCAGCTGCTTCTGTGTCCTTTGAGTCCTCCGAGGGCTGTTCGGACGCAACCTCCGTGGGGAGTTCGGGAGCGACCTCCGGGGTGACCGTAGAGGCGACTTCTGGGGTGACGGTAGAGACCAATTCTGGGGTGACGGTAGAGACCAACTCTGGGGTGACGGTAGAAGGCTGTGTCTCCTGTTTATCGACGATGTTTTTCAAAGACGCTTGGCTCCTTCCTGTGTTATTTGCGTCAGAGGAGACAGAGGTGCTACTCTGGCGTGTGCTTCTCTCGGCGGAAGAGACTGGCGTTGGGGCGGCCACTTTTCTGCCACCCCGCTCAGGCCCCTCTGCGCTGGAGAAGGTCTCAAAAGAGTGGATCCTGTTTTTGATCGACGAGTTTGATGGCGTAGACCGCAAATTCACACCGAACGTCCTGCTAACACTTGGGCTCTTCTTCTCTGTCGTTTTCAGCGGTTCCGGGGGAAGCTGCCCGTTCTTCTTCAGACTTTTGCGGAACCACGTCGGCTTGGGGGCCACAGGGGGGCCCTTCTTGCCACCGGGGGACTCCTCTGGCTTGGCTGTGCTCTCTGGCTCAGTGACGCCATTGGTGTCTGCCGTTTCCGTCAGCTCTGGCTCCGTGTTGTCGGCCATGGCGGTGGTGGGGGTGTGCGTGGGGCTGGGCTGGTTCTCTGGACTGTCTGAAAGCTTTACCCAGGGGTCCTGCAGAGGGTCGGGGGTCGCCTCCACTCGTGCCTGCCGTCTCAGGGCCACCCGGCGATTCTGGCAGCAGATGTGGGTGGGCGACTCTGTACCTGAGCAGGAGCGACGAAGGATTAACGTCTTATTTGCATGTTCGGATGACCAATGGTATCAAATAATGGCATTCCTCGATATAGTTTACTGACTAGAATCCTTGTCTGCTTACATTTTGAAGGTCAAAATTGTAGGTGTCAAAAACATGCAACGTTAAGTATGCTGTGCGTAATATGGTACAATTGCTATATATGTATATATTTTTTTTTAAATCTGCTCAGCTCAACTCAATGCGGAAAATGGCCTTTTGGCTAGCAACCTATATGCTAATGTTCCTACCTGTTTCTCCTGGTAGGCACTCGTCTTGGTTGGAGGACTCGATCACATCACAAGTGTCTCCGACTGAATTACTGAGAGCTGTTTTAGTTCCCCCTGAGTGCTCGCTCGTTTCCTGTAGCACAAACAGGAAACGAGAGCGATCATGTCACATTCGCGCAGACCACAAAAGGTGTAGTAATGCAGCAGACTAGCTTAGTGTCGACATGCATCACAGACACAAACTCAATACAAACAACATCAACATGCTTTTGAAGCCCAGCAACAGAACAAAGTAATACCTCAGGATGCCATCCCACTCAGTACACCAACATCACTTTAACTTATAAACATCACTTTAACTTAACTCACATTCAACAGGATAGCAAACACGTCAGGCCATATCTCAGGCCAAAAGACATTCAACAGTCGTGCAACAAACATCCATTCCAAACATCCAACATTGTGATGAGAACATACGTTTTTAAACACTAGCCTTGAAATCTTTACCAGAGCCTTGTATATTCTGCAGAAAAACTTAACGCATGTGGACGGAAGACAGAAACATATTAGTGGTTATTTTGATGGGTCTGTGGCTTCTAACCATAATACCTGCTATGCAGAATGTAGAGTAGAAGTAGCGCTACGCAGTGGAGCGTCTGAAATAAGGTAGTTTGAGAGATGTAGACACAGAGGATGCAAACACGGGGGATGCAAAGTGTGAAGCAACATGTGATTGGAACTGGTCTGCACTGTGGTGAACTAGCTAAAACTGCCAGCTTGTCAAACACACCCCCTGTCAGTGAGAAACCATATAAGGGAAACGGTTTTTCAAATAGGCCTTCTTCCTCTTTTCACATTATGTGGGTGACTGTGAATGGAGTTATCACCCACACGTTCTATCACAGGTCACTGACGTAGGGTTATGAACAAGCAGAAGCCTTTTCCATTCTGGAAAGGGACTCTACAGTATATAATAGGCTATAAGTTGACATGTTCCTGACAAACATATATTGAATGCTGATATGCTCATACCTTTTTTTTTCTGCATGTGAGTTATTAACTGTTCCTGACCTATCTGTTTGAAGGCTCCTTCCTACTATTACACTACCTGCTATTACACTTCACATATGAACGCTATGACCACTCAGTGCATACCTGACAGCCGTCCGTGGAGGGAAGCAGATCTTGCTCCTTGACAGGCGAGGTCTGGCTGGACCCACTAGTGTCGGTCAGCGTCTCCTCACTGGTCACATCTTCCTGTCTGCAGTACCTCTTAGGTGGGGCCAGGGGTCTACGCTTGGACCCCCGCGAGCCCCCAATGACCGCCTCGAGCGGCTGCTGACACGCAAAGTTCGCCGGGGAGTTGTAAGGCACGTTGTAGTCGTCGTCGCTGTACGTGGGAGACAGTCGGTTACTGGACAAAACCTCCGGCCTGGGGATGGTGGTGGCGGCGGCGGTGACAGCGGCGGCAGCGGTCATCGACACGTCCATGCTGTGGACGCGAGCCACGGGGTCGGCGTGCTGCTGGGGCTGGGCTCCGCTCGCCGGGCCACACCGCTGACTGTAGGCGCCCTCGCTGCAGGAGCGGGTCATGACCTTCTGGGCCCGGCGAGCGGTCAGCTGGCTGAAGGTCCGCTCCGAACACCGCTCGCACTTCTGTCTCCCGTGGGGGCAGGGGTCCTGACACCTCAGCCCTGCAGACAGGAGACAGAGACAGGAAGTCGAGGACCTCTTGACACCGCAGGGACAGGAAGTACAGTAGGGCCATTTTTATGGGGTTTTATTCCGATCTAAATCTGTTACAGCAGCCGTTACTTTTGAAAATGAAAAAAATAGAAATATAGCACACAATACCTAGGAAGGGAAGAAATAGCCTCAGTGTTTAATTTGGTTTATGATTCTGAAATGTATTCAAACTTCTTGCCAACTACCACTCTGTGTTCATTAAGTGGAGCAAAAGTGCAGTATTACTTTGATATGAGTCTGTGAATTCTGAAATGCTACGGTCTAGAACGGAGAAAAAGGCAGAAATGTTGCTCTAAGAAATCACTGCCAGTTTTGAATGGATAATGTTCACACTGCACTGGCTTTATGGGTTAAATAAAACTGTGATCAGAGACTCTGTCTGTCTCTCCCTCTCTCTCTCTCTCTCTCTCTCTCTCTCTCTCTCTCTCTCTCTGTGTCTGTTTCTCTCTTCTCTCTCTCTCTGTCTCTCTTTTCTCTCTCTTTATCTCCTCTCTCTGTATCTCTCTCTCTTTCTCTCTCTCTGCCTGTCTCTGTCTCTCTCTTTTTCTCTCTCTCTTTATCTCCTCTCTCGCTGTTTCTCTCTTCCTCCCACTGTCTCCCTCTCCACTCCAACGCCTCCTGTTGTGTTTATGATCATGACATTACCCTCCATGCTCCAGTGGCTCTTGTCTTTTTTCAGCTTGCTGTTCTCCACGGCTTGTGCAATCGCCTCATTCAGCTGCTGCTCAGAGACCTGTAGACACAGCGCAGAGTAGAATAACACACAGTCAGGGGGGCTGGTCTGCAGTCAGTCTGGCTTGTCTGAGAAGAGGCTCTTGAGCCGGAGAGGAGGATGTGGCCTCCGAGTGCACGGAGTCCACGGCACGTACGTTTGGGTCGGGGTGGCGACTGATGATGACCTGAACTGGACCCGGGTTGCACTGGCTCAGAACCGTGTAGACGTCGTTCAGCGTCATGTTGCAGACCACCGTGTCGTTGATCTCCATGATCTCATCTCCACATCTGAACGACAGACCATGGAAGATGGAAAGAGAGAGAGGGAGAGGGAGGGAGAGGGAGGGAAGGAGGGGGTTTGAGAGGCGGAGTGCTGTGACTGAGCAGATGCAGTTAGCTTGGTGTGTGTGTGGGTCCCTCACCTGAGACGGCTGTCCATATGGGCCACAGAACCCGGGGACAGCGTGTGGATGTAGATCCCTGGGCAGCCCTCGGCAGAGGGCACACAGCACAGCCCGATGCCCAGCCCCACGCCAACCTCTGCAACACACACACACACATACACGCGCGCGCGCACACACACACACACACGCACGTGCCCACACACACACACACACACACACACACACACACACACACACACACACACACACACACACACCTTTGTCAGTTGACATTTTTGCTATTTTGTGCAGACATTACACATAAGCACAGTGTCAATGTGCAAAAAAGTACTATGTAAATGTAAAGCTACTAGCCCCATATCATTTAAATTTGAGTTTAACAAACATTTAGTTGGAAGAGAGCATGCAGGCTTCAGCATAAGCTTGGCAAAGTCTTTGTTACAATCAAAATATTCAAATATATAGTCGCTACCCACAAACCAGGACTGACCATTTCTACAGCCCTGTCCTCGCCTCACTAGCTAGCCTTCTGGACGCTACACTACAGAGGGCCTCTCTGTACGCCCCCCCCCCCAGGGTCCAGCTGAGCTGGCCGGCTGTCCCGTTACCCTTCTGCAGCGTGATCTCCATCATGATGCGGTCGCGCGGCTTGGCCGGCGGCGGGTGGCCGGGCGGCAGCGTGTAGTCGCTCATGTCGGCGCTGACCCGGCTGATGGCCGTGCTGGAGCTGAGGGAGCGCGAGCGGCACAGCTGGGCCACCTGGGCCTGGCTGCTGGACAGGGCCCCCACCCGCAGGCTGGTGCGCACCGCCAGCGTCAACAGACCCTTCTTTATTTGCTGCGCAGGAAGAAGAGAGAGGGGAGGTGAGCCAGGGAGAGGGAGAGAGAGAGAGAGAGAGAGGGATAGAGAGGGATAGAGAGAGAGAAGAGGAGACTGTGTGAGAGCCTCTCACTCTAACCCAAGTCTGGCAACAGAGTCTCTCTATTTCAGCACCTGGACCATACTAATAAATAGTGTGTGTGCTGTTCACACAACCTTGAGAGTGAGACAGTTTAGCCATTTTCAGAGTACAGTTTCCAGAAGTTGCAGCAACTTCAATATTTAATCTGAATAATCATTATGTACACAGCACAACAGAAATGGTGTTTTGCAATAGAGCTTTGGCCTCACTTTGAATCTCTGTAACGCTTCTTCATGGGTCAGTCCATGCAGAGATTCTCCGTTCAGCTCCAGAATCTCATCCCCTGCGGAACATGCAGAACGGAACACAATAAGCGTACTGTGGCTAGCGCATAGCATGGCCCACCACTGACCCCTCTTCATTCTGTTATTCCAGTTACGTGCTTTACCACCTGATTCAGAACTAACTACCCCAAATAACCTCATTAGACCACTAGTCCATGACCCAGTCAACAGAGAAAAACGTGTTTGTGTATGCGTGTTATTGTATGTGTGTGTGTGTGTGTTTGTGTATTTGTGTGTGTGTGTGTGTGTGTGTTAGCATGTATCTGTTTGTGTGTGTGTGTGTGTGTGTGTGTGTGTGTGTGTGTGTGTGTGTTTGCTCACATGTGTGTGCGTGTGTGCTCACGTGTGTTTGTGGTCATGCGTGTGTGTGTGTGTGTGTGTGCATGTGTGTGTAGATGGTTGAGATATGAACTAATGGGGATGTTTTTCTTATGTTGTACCTTCCTGAAGTCTTCCGTCTGCGGCCGCTGCTCCTCCAGGGAAGATGGTTTTGACGTAGATGCCCATTGGCCCATACATGCTGTCCCTGCCCCCAACGATGCTGAAGCCCAGCCCCTGGAGAGCCCGTAAGAGAGGGTCAGTTAAAGTTAAAGGTCAAGTTAAAGTTCAAAGTGTTTATTGTCATATACAGCAAGGAAAACAAGTTTCTCTGCGCAAATTCTTCCATTGCTGTCCACACTGATGCCAAGTTCTATATTAAAGAGACACATACATACAATAATTACAATATGTATTTCCCATAGCTGTCACAGAAAAGTAGTTCACTTCACTGTTCTTACTTCAAGTTCATATGAGGCACTTAAAGAGTTAAGCTTTGGTACAGTACCTCTTTATAACCTTAATTTACCCCCTTTTGTGAGGTTAAGTATACTTTCCTTAAACTGTTTTCTTGCAAGCTCATAAACTGTAAACAGAACCCTATGTTACTGAAATCAGCTCTGTTGGAATGGAACGCTGTGTTGTCCTCACCTTGCCCTGGCCCTTCATCAGCACGATGTTGCAGATGATGAACGCCTGGACACTGCTGCTGGAGTGGACGAGGTGTGCTGAACTCAGGGAGCGAGACGGCTTGGGGACAGCCTTCAAACAGACAGACAGGTCAGGAATAGATTTATGTTTTACATTCATTCACTTACATACTTACATGTATAATGATAATGCATTTTATTTGGGGCGCCTTTCATGGCACTCAAGGACACCTTACAAGAACAGCCAATAACAACAAAATAATAATAATATAATAATAATAATAATAATAATAATAATAATAATAATAATAATAATAAAATACTAGATCACTAAAAAACATATGCCAACGACTTACATGTCAATTACATTAAAAGGGCCATTCTCCCCTGAGCAACTCGAGGTTAAAGGTACCTTGCTCAAGTAAGTCACTGGTTGAAGCCAGGAAATGAACTCACAACTTTTCAAGTTTCTGCATGCTATGCTAGCATCGGCCCAGATAATAACTCACATGCAGCAATAATAGTGCATGAAACATGTTAGCATTCAACATAACATATTTGTCAGGTACACCGAGAGTTAATGCATTTTTAGTACATTTCCTCAATGGAAAAGGCTTCTGCTGGTACTTCAGCATCTGTTGTTATGGCCCTGATCTTGCCACAAGAAGCCATTACATAATTAGGACATAATCACATCAGGGTGCATGAAATTACTGGGAGAAGACAATGGCCAGGTCTGTGTTTTGTTCTGTTGCCGTGGCGTTATTGGATTTTGTGACCGGCGCATGATCTGTTGCTCTGCTTCTAAAAAGATGCTCCAGCTCAGGACCCGAGCCAATGCAGATGTTGTTGGCTCACCTGTGACGCTCCGTGGGGGAATTCCAGCTGTTGGGAAAGAGACTTCCTGTTCCCGTACAGTCCGGCCCCCGCGTGAGGGTGACTCCGATACAGCTCCGGCGTCTTCATGATGATGGCGTCCAAGTCTCCGATCCAGTAAGGGTGCACGCCTAACACAGTGACAGCAGATAACACAACCACGCGTGTTAGAAACGACACTGAGCAGTGCTTATCAGTGACTCTGTGAGATGGGACTGTGTAGGACCATGGCAGCAGGCGTGTTCAGATGCACTTCTTGTAGGGCACGTGCTGTATTGTGATCTCCAGGTCCCTGATCTCCATGTGATGAATCAGTGAATGCCATGCCAATGAGAGTCTTCAGTTTGTGGCTGGTTCCTCCTCTGCTTTTGTTGTGGGATTTTTTTTTGTCTTGTTTGTAAACACTCTAGTGTGTACTACATTATGGTGTAGGTGTGCGTCACTGGTGGAATCAAGAGTGCGTGCTCTTACTGGCGGTTTGGCCCGGCGAGGTTTGCTCTGTGGTCTCCGTCTCCAAGCTCTTGCCACTGTCCTCTGTGACCTCCACGATGGGAATCTGGTCGCCATTGAACAACAAAGTTATTCTCACAACAAAACAATGGGTGATTTACTCACAACAACACATGGGGACTTGGGGGACGTTGAATGCATTGTAAATTAGACAGTTACATTTTTGCCCAGATTTATTTTTTTGCTAAGCAGTATTTGATGTAAGCAGAAAAAAGCCATCCATCATGGGATGGAATCATATGAAACCTCGAGATGTGCTCTCATTAGTTTATAGCCGAGGAGAACTGCGTCTCGTTTGGTAATTAAGAAGATGGATGCGTTGAGGATACCCACCCTAAGGTTGCTGGGTCCCACCGCCTCCTTGTCTCCATAGCTGAGGCTGGACTGAGCGTCTGCAGGATTAGCTGAGGCCGTTGGATGTAAGCCGCCGTTGTTCGAGGGAGGACCATCCAGCTGTAGACAAACACACATGAAATGTTTTCAAAATGTCAGAATGCCTCAGCTCACAGCAGTGTCTGTCAGTTTATCCGCTGTCCATGTTCGTGCAGTCTTATCCCCCTGTATAAAGTGGAGCTCTATGATAGAAATATGAATCATAAACAATAGTGGCCCTCTGTGAGGCGATATTTGCATATTCTTCTTTTAAGCTTTCTGAGGGAAAGTCTTGATGAAATAAATATTTGTTGACAAGTTTGCTGTTGTGAAATGGAGGCAGTCAGAGCAAACAGAGTGGTGAGGTCAAGCATTAATGTTTCAAATCAGTCTTCTGTAGTTGGCTGCATGCTTTGCCTCAGTAAACAACACCATTCCAATTTTTTTTTCAAGCTCTGCCGTTAATGCATAATTTCATAAGCACATTTTTATAAACAGCCATGTGTTTCTAAAATGTGCTTATGAAATTATGCATCAAATGGCAGATTTGGGCTGTTGTTTGCGCTCCTGGTCTATTTTCCGCTCCCTTTCGACAACAGAGAGTTTGTTTTTGAACATTCCCTTCTGTAATGAAGCCTCCATTCATTGCATATCGTGTGGGAAGCAAGCGTCTCCCCCCCCCCGTGCCTGCTGGTTCTCTATGTTGTTGTACTTTTTTGGTCGGGGGGGTCTGGTTGGATTGCTGGGGAAGTGGGAGGGAATGTACTGCCGAGCCGCTCCTTACATCAGTGCAGCTCTTTATGTGAACGGCCGTCAGCGCCAGCTCCCTGCCGGATTCCTCCCTGGCCTGTGCTGCGTGGCCATTTATGATCTGCCCGTTAAACGGGGCCAGCTTGATCCCAGGTTCAACGCTACCGTCCCTGGGGGCGAGAGGAGAGGAAACAATCAGCGCCATTAGTTGACTTTATACGGGGGCTGCCGTGCTGCAGTGGGGCTCTTGTTCTCCTCAAAAAAGTGCCAGTGTGTGAACTCTTACCTGAGTCGCTCCTCGCCTGCGCGCGCCTGGCAGACACTGGGGCCTTTGTCGAGCGCGCGGAGCCTGTTATCGCCCGTCTGAGGTCCCAGACCCTCCTCGCCAGTCGCAACACACATTCTCCAGATACTGCTCTCCTGTTTCAATAAAGGCATCCTAGTGTGAAACACAAGGGCTCTCCTATGCTAGGTCATAAAGGGTCGGCTTTATGACCAAATGAAGACCTTACGCTCACCTTCTGGCAGCTGAAAATGTATATGGCAGAGGTGCTTTACTAGCCTATGGGTGCATATTATCTGTAATACTATGCTTGAGTAGAAACTATTGCAATGAATTGATGACGGAAAAGTAATAACATGACAAAAAAGGAACTTAAAGCGAGAAAACAAGTGATAAAAGTTGAAGCAAACTACACTCAACGTTAATGCGTATTTTTGAAAGCCACTGATCATTTTGTGATTATATTTCTTTCTTTGCCCATTCCCTTGTATTGCGTTATTCAACTCTGACACTAAAAGACAGCATCTGGCTCAATCAATATCATCCACTGATTCCAGCACAATTTCTCAACAGATGTTAGGCAATGTTGCCTCTCTGAGACAGAACAACTAGTACAACTAGTGGGGCTCTGCTGTGTCTCCCCATAGCCACGCTGGCGTTTTGGCTGCCACCTCTGTCTGTGACACACACACACATAGACACACACACACGCACACACGCACACACACACACACACACACACACACTCACACACACACACACACATACACACACACACACATACACACACACACATACATAGACACACACACAGACACACAGACACACAGACACACACACACGCCCACACACACGTGATCAGAATGTGCTATCGGCGTATCAAGCAGATTTCCAATGGGCCTTAGCCACAGACCTGCTGCTTGGCGGGATCTGGTGGCCATGACATCACTGGAATGTCTTATGAGACCTGCGCACGGCGGAGTGAGCTCTCCCCTCCGCGTCCCAACAAAAACCTCTTTTGTGTAAATCAAATGAGTGCAGCGCAACCCCTCATGTTGAGGACATGTGATCGTGATTCAGTTTACAGGACAGCACCACAAACACAGGCAGGATAGAGGAGACAAACTTCTGCAAGTTGCTCCCTCTGTTTCGCATTAGTATAGTGAAGCAATCGGCTGCGCGGTCTTAAGATTTTGTTTCAAACACAAAGTGGTGTTTCAAGATTTCATCAATATATCTGGTCTCTTTTTGGTTCGAGGGTGTAAAGAACACTGCAGACAGCTGCACAGCAGAAGCTCCAAGTAGCTGCTTCCAGCCATTCATCAAAAATAAATAAATAATAATAAAGAAAAAAAGCAAAATAAAATAAAAAATCACATGACCCCTGTGGAAACATTCCATCGTTAATTTTCCTTTTAGTTTGAAGTAAATGCTTACTTGGCATGTCCATAGCATAGTGTACATCTTGCACAGAGCTGTCACTGACAGTAGTAACCAATCATGTGCAGTACAAGTTAGAAAGTAAAAATGTCAGCCATACCTTTATGGAGAAGGACCTTCTCATACTCTTCTTGCTGTCCTCTGCTCTGTGCTGTGCTGTAGGCAAGCGTGCCTGTTGGGTGGTGGTGGTGGTGGAGGCTTTGGCGGTGATGGTGGTGCTCGGGATGAGGATGAACTCCGGGCAGTGCGGCGCTCCGTCCTCAGTCTTCCCCCAGGTCCTCTCCCGGTCCGCCTCCCAGCACGCCGCCGGCTGGCCGTCGCTGTACCTCTCGTCCGGGCTGGAGCCCTCGTCGCTGGTCTTGGAGTTGCAGAGGATGAGCGAGCGCGACAGGATGGCCAGCTTCTTGGAGCGCTGGCCCGCCCTGCCCAGGCCGGCCCCGTGGGCTCCCCCGCCGCGGAGCTCCATCCTGCGGGCCGCCGCGCTGCTGCCCGCCGCCGCCTTGCGCCGGTGCGGGTGCTGGTGGTAGTGCTGCTGGAGGTGGTGGAGGGTGTATCTGGGAGGCACGTCCGCCACCGCCGAGGAGGAGGAGGACGATGATGATGATGATGGGCTCCTGCCGGACTGCAGGGCTAATGGATGAGGACGCTCTGTGGAGCAATTAGAAAATTCAGTTATAGGAGAGCACGCTGCGCAGACTAGGGGCAGGGCAGGGCTGGGCTATAGAGCTGCATTTGCCTGCCTGTCTGTCTGCCCTGCCTTGCCTTGCCTTGCCTGTGTCATAAGTGTTCAGAGAGAAAGTGCTGTGGCCAGATAAGAGCTCTTTTCTTCCCCTCAGCCGAGCACCCGGCCCAGCACCTCATGACTCGCTCCCCGGCCCTGAAAGGTCTGCAGTCAGCCACGGCCGGCGCTGCAGAGATTCCCCTCACGTGGCTCCCAGAGCTCCAGAAATATCTCAGGCAGACACACCAGCTCAACATACTGATGTCATGCCACAGAAAGATGCATGTCAGTAATGTCTTCTAAGAAATGCATAATGCATGCTGAGAATCTCTTCAAGGCCAAGTCAACTTTTTGATTGGGAGCCCAGAAGCACATTGTTTTCAAAGGATGTTGTCTTTTGCATTATTGATGATCGACTATATGTGGAGTGCTATACACCTAAGTCATAAATGTGATCCCTTTTAAAGGGTTCTGAGAGAACGCTACATTAATTGAGCTGCTTCGTGCTATTAGAGGGTTTGACCATGAAGTTCACTAACAGCTTAGAGCCTGCCATTTTAGCCGTACTGGTGTCCAGCCTTCCCTCTGCTACCACTGGGACAAGTCAAGAAAGCGTCCTCATTTCCTGACCTCAGTGTTTATTTTGCAGCGCCACGTGTATTCTAGCTACTGTAATCCACCAGCAATGCAGTTAAGAGTCTTTAGGCCGCCAGGATATACATTAAGGCTCTTAAATGGTGAACGTAAACGTTCCTGCATAACAGAGTGCAGCTCAAATGTAATGGTGTGTGACACATTCTCAACTCCACTTTCCCTGAAACTCAGCTTTGAACTGTATAGCTGGCAAGAATGTCAAATCTGATACAGTGCAGAGGGAGGGGAAGAGGGGGGGGGGTGCTCACCCCCACACACACACCTCACACGCCTGTCTTCATGGGAAATGTCTCATTATCCCCATTCTCTTTCCCAGTGTGCATATGAAAATTGAAAGAGGGCTTCCTGACTTGAGTGTGTGCTGTGCCCCCACCACCCCTCGGCACAAAGAAAGAGGAATATTATGACAGACCCAACCACCGGCCGCCACATTTTGTCAGCACCACAGCAGCACTCCCTTCTTGCATGTCCTGCCCAGTGTTTGGACTGGCAGACGACCATGCTCTCTCTCTCTCTCTCCCTCTCTTTCCCTCCCTCTCTCTTTCTCTCTCTCCCTCTCTCTTTCCCTTCCTCTCTCTCCCTTTCTCTCTGTCTCTCTCCCACTCTCTTTCTCTCTCTTTCTCTCTCCCCCCTCTCTCTCTCTCCCTCTTTCTCTCTCTCTCTCTCTCTCTCTCTCTTTCTCTCTCTCTCTCTCAGCCTCTGACTTCAAATGCTACACAAACACTCCTTGTGTTGGGAGAATAATACAACACGCTGGTGCGCTTTAAGTTACGTGTCTGTGGGGAGCCCCACATCCAGCCTCATTAGCCACACAGATGTAAATCTAGCGGACACATGGCTGAACCGCCACTGGGCAGCCCCCACCGGGCCTTTAGGGAGGTGGGGGGGTCAGCCCTCTCTAAGTGCATTAGTGGTGGGGTTGACTACATGGTGGAGGTGTGGAAGAGGTTTCTGCCGGGACATTAGCACGATTGAGCCTATAGCTGACTGAGCACTGGCAGCAGCTAGCACTTCAGAACCATTTGCCAAATGTGTTGTTCATGGTAGTTTCAGCTGGGCAAGGATCATAATTTCTGCCCACTTAACATTCTGTGGTGACTGCTGAAGTGTGTGTGTGTGTTTGTGTGCATTTTTATTTTGCTTTCCAACAGCACACTGGCTCTTGTGTCAAAACAAGTGCTAGGCTAATACGGTATGAAATGATCTGAGAACTGTTTTGGGAAATGTTACATTAAATGAATGTGAATTCCTCAACCCTCCAAACGTGTGTCTGTAAAGCTCCTGACCATTCTCAGTTTATTTTTAAGCTGGGAACCAGTTTCAGTTTTACGTAATAACTTCTGCCGACCTTTTATGTGCTGGATTCGTTTATGCCCTGTGCTCTGACTCTGACTTTCCCTTCAAGTGCGCAAACTCCAATATTGAGGTAATGGCACACAGCAGTAATATTGTTTTGTTTAAAAACTTTGGAGTCCGAAAAGAGTGTGGGGGGGGGAAGAGAGAAAGGAAGAGAGAAGGAGAGAGAGGTAGGTAGAGAGAGAGAGAGAGAGAGAGAGAGAGAGAGAGAGAGAGAGAGAGAGAGAGACTGTAAGCATGACACAAAAGACACATTTACTGCCTTTAGCTGCAGTGATGATGAGTTGGCACAGGGGCAGAACATCAAACAGAGCTCCAGCCCGAGAGAGGGACGTGGCCCGCCCCTTCCCCAGGGCTCGGAGACACTCGCTGGCTGTTTGCTGTGCACAAGTTGGTCTTTCCACTGGAGGAGGCCGTGTCTTCAGATTAAGAGGCGCATCCTGTTTAAAGGAGACCATGCCAATGTGTGAACGGAGTCTGGCCCTCAGCATGCTCGTCAGAGGCCCGCTGGCCACTGGAAGGCCTCTCCGCCGGCGTGCCAGGGTTCGTGTCATGGTTCTTCGAGGAGAGAGAACATCATGTAGCTTCCAGGGAAAGGAGCGTGATGAGTCGCTAATGAGTTACGGCCATCCCTCTTATTTCATTTCATAATCTGGATGTTGTTTGGTTGCCGGACGCCTTGCTTTTGTTTACGCGCACATGTTTTCCATCAAATGGCAAAATTGCTCCTGGCAACTCCTGTGCCTCTTGATCAGAAAAAGGAAAGGACTTTTTTTCTTTTTTTTCCCTTTTTTCTATAATTTTTGGAATTTTCTCCGACATCTACCTGAGTGTAGGCATTTCACATCATCTTGTTTTACGCAAGATCCACCTGTCTAGTGCTGTGATTGATCACCTTACTCCATAAGAATGTTTACAGTGTGCATTTACATCCGTCTGAATGGAAATGATCCATGTTTACTGAATCTTTTACAATGCTGGCAAAACTGCGCTCTGAATCAATCCACTTTATAAGATCATTGTGTTAACCAACAACTGAGAGGATGGTGCATTACTGTGGAATATGTTGTCCGTGTTAAGGTAATGATAATTCTGTCTGTCCTATGTATCAACACACACACACACACACACACACACACACACACACACACACACACACACACACACACACACACACACACACACACACACACACACACACACACACACACACACACACACACACACACACACACACACACACACACACACACACACACACACACACAATCTCCAGCAGCAACAGGCTGCCTTAATTATGGTAAATAAAGGTGCCCCATTGTTTTACCATCTCTCTGAGTATGACAGCGCTCTGGGACCACACCACCAAAGGTCAGAATGGTCCTTATGAAGATGTACTGACTGTGGGAACTACTGTAAGGTACAACAGCGTTCGCCTGAGACTGGTGCACTGATCCCCAAACATTATTATATGGAAGAAATAAATAGCTCAATTCTACTTGAATATTATGTAATATAATGCCACATATTGTATCCCTGAAGCTGTAAAATGTTCCTTCTTTGATAAAAGTCCCCCTAATAATGTCAAAATAAAGTTATTTTGAATGGTTTACTCTGCTTCATTCTTCTTAATGGAATCCAAACAAATGTGTAATGGTAAACGAATGCCGATCTAATGGATCTAATGAAATGCAAATGACTTACCGAAACTGATCATTTCTCTCATCTTAATATCCACTCATGCCAATGGTAGCCGTGTCAGCGCCCTCCCAGTCTTCACCCTGAGAAAGTATCCAGTCCAGTCGGAGAGACTCAGTGGAAAGGTGATGAAGGTGTTTCTTTCTGTCAAGTCCCCTTAGATGGCCACCGCAGCAGAGGCTCTCAGTGCCTTAGATTGGGCCATTTGTAACTACCGCCCACCCTCTCTCTCTCTCTCTCTCTCTCTCTCTCTCTCTCTCTCCCTCCCCTGCACCCTGTAGCACACAAGACCTCTCTCAAGCCCGGCCACCGAATTACAGCCCCTTCCTGTCCTACCCAGAGGAGAGGAGAGGAGAGAGGGAGGGGAGAAAAAAAAAGAAAAACAGAAACTTTCCCTGGGAGTATATGACCTCACACCTACTCTGTCGTTTTACAATGCTGTTAGTCTTTCTCTGGGGGTGTGTCAGTGGGCCACCAGCCTTTTTCCAAGAAGTGCTGAATATTGGATGCAGTCTCCGCTCTTGATGTATTTAAATAGTGTTTTGGTCTGCATGTGCTAAAGAGAACTGTACTGTGACTTCATCACATCATTTAGCTTACATTTACATGCATATGAATGTGAATGTGTTTTGTTGTCGTTTTCAAATGAATAATAACATAACAAATAGTTATGCTAAGATAACAAAGAAAATCGTATTCTTTAGAATAAAATTATGGATTTTTTTTTGCTATAGTTCTGTGATATTTAATAAGTAGATAGGAATGTGAAGGACCAGTAAAAGTACCTGTCATTTCTACCACTCAAGCGATTGTGTCTGCTTGATAGATTTCTCACTAGTTGTTGCCCTAAAAATGCATTACAAACTCTCTAAAGTAGACTTCCTTGTAGAAATTATTATTATTATCATTATTAATACGTTATTTGCACTGATACATTGTAAGTTAGGAAGAAAAATCCCTAAAAGGTTCTGCATAGAAACCGTCTCAGCTTAAGAGCTGGGAAAACGTATCAGTTTCACAAAAACAAACTGAAAAACTCTCACAGTATTTTTTAACATGACAGTGTATACCTGTGAAACTTGAGACATCAACATCCATCTTATAGACGACGTACAGCCTATTTTTGGAATGCTGTTTCTGTACGTGTAATTGAAAGTGTTCTAAATATAAGGAAGGACACCTTTGCATTCTACAAGCATAGTAGCCTCTTTCCCTCGACTGAAAGTCTCTTCTATGGCTGACTGCATCAACTAGCAGCCACCCCTCCACCCCCCCATGCTGCCGTATAAGTGGTCCCTCTGAGAGGATGAACAGACCCAGTGTTGCTCTGGCCAGGCCCCCGGGCCCCGTGGCTGTTTATTTATGTGGTCCGAGTGGATGCAGGCTCCCCCAGCCACAGGCCAGGGGATTAAAGGGGGCTGCTGGTGGATTTCCCCCCCCCTGATTAATCGAGGCCTCTGCAGGCCACAGAGAGCTCCTCAGTGGAGCACTCCGTGTGTCTCCGCTGCTCCCTGTCTTCACTGTGAGCCTGTGTGGGCGCTCGCTCACTCGCTCGCTGCTAACGCTGCCGCTGCTGCTGTGCATGAATCAGTGGCCAGACAGGGATCTCCTAAACCAACAGAGACAGCACAGAGGCTGGATTGAGGCCGCCGCCACCACCACCACCGCCGCTGCACATGCAAACCACCCACCCAACCCAACCACCTCCCCCAACACACCCACATGCACATGTGGATATGCATACACATATCCAGTGCACATGAATACACAACACACAAACACATACACAGAGAGAGAGAGAGAGACACACGCACACACACACACACACACACACACACACACACTCACACACACACACACACACACTATTTTGCATAGTTTTGAACCCACTTTGAACCTCTCATGAAGCCTTTTGAAACCCCTATTGGCTGGTGCCATTCGATAGTCATGGGGTCGTTATCTGTACCTTCTACACCATGGCCTGAACATTCTCCTCTTGAAACAACCTCTCAACCACTCCAGTCCTCCCAAGAAAGAGGTCCTTTCTTCATCAGAAGACACACACACACACAGATTTCCCTCACAAACAGAGCCAAACGCTTCAGGATAATGGATCACATTTGTATTATATATACAGTACATTCCAGGAAAGTGAAAGTATTGCCAAGATCGGAACAGAATCCAAATATAATTTTTTACTATTGTTTTAAGTCACCTGTCTTTTAGTCACATTTGTTATTTTGGGGTTTGTTTTTATTGGGGTATCTTACATGTCAATTTATCATATTATAAAAGAATGATTCACAGAAATGTGAAATTCAGTCAAGAGCAAGTATTTTTACTTTGACATTAGTAAAGTAAGGGTATGTCTCCCTCTAGTGGTGGTGACCTCCAACAACCCAACTCAAAATCCAATGACGACAAGAAATTTGTAGACACACAAGTTATTTAATGTAAATTCATGTCTGAGGCCTTTGTTGCTTCTGAAGCCTATGTTGCATTTAACCCTTCGCTCTCCAAATAGACACCAAAGAATGAATGCAACTGGCCATAAAGAATATCCTTTATATACAATAAAGACTCTATCTAGAGTGCAAAAGCTCTGAAAGACCAGGAAAGGCATAAACACATAGCTTTACAGTGTGTGGATGCAAAAGCCATCCAAAGAAAGCAGCAATAAAAATGGTATTGACTCCAGGGCTTTTTTTCTGGAGAGCTTTAGGTTCAATTTAGCTTGATCACTGCGGTGTTATACCTGGTGCAAACAACAGCCTCTTTCCCCCCTAAAGGTCTTGTCAATGGCTGGCAAAAGCAATCAGACAGAAGGCAGAGCCTGAATCCCATATTTTTACTCTCAGTCGTAATCTGCTGTGTACAGGTAATACATAATTCCACATTCAGAAATACTTTGATGTGCAGTAAACAATATTCATCATGAAGAACTCATTAAGAACACTTGTTTGTTCCAAATGACTAATGATTGATGTGTTCAGTAGATCACCAACAGGTGGCTCTCTATCTCTCATCGCTGTGTTGGGAGTTCAGACGCATTACTTTCCCTTTGACCCGAAGAGACAGAAACAGAACTCTGGCAGAGGAGAGCGCACCACCCGTCTCGGTCCAAAACACTGGCGGAGAACAATGAAACAGAAAGGAACTGAGACTTGAAGGAGTAAATCATCACTGTAAGTCTTTGCAGCCACATTCACAAAATCATTGCAAAAGTCGAATATCTCCAAGAGAAATGGTGTCCTGCGCTTCACCCCTCAACGCAAGGGGATAATGGGTCATTTTGCCTGGCGTCTAAGTGCCTGTCTAATGATCTCATTCTGCAAAAAGTTTTAGAATCCCTGTTCATTGAAACAATTCAGCCATATGGCAACAGCGAGAGCAGGAGAGCCAAAGGGAGAAAGAAAGAAAGAAAGAATGAGAGAGAGAGAGAGAGAGAGAATGGGGGGTGGGCCACATGGAAAGGTGCTATCTTCTGTTCTGACTGAGTTCTTGAGGAGCATGCTCAGTAGAGGCAGGATATGGGAGAGACTGGCTCAGCTCTGTGTGTCTGTTGAGGAAATGGGCCACACCTTACCGAGAGAGAAAGAGAAGAGGAGGGGAGGGGGTGGGGGGCACAACATCCCCTGTACACAGGCCAAAAGGAAGGCTGTGCACTCCAACTGGCCTGCTCATGAAACACCCCCTCAGTCGACAAGTGCCCTCCCACTTCCAGCAGTCTGTTCACTGCATGTAATATTTTTAAACAATAACACCCTCTGCCACCGGTTCCTCCCTGACAGAGTCAAGGGTGAACGCAGAGAGAAGCTATACCATCTACACGCGAGGAGTCCTTCAGCTTCTCAGAGTCACACTTTTGAAATGAACATTGTGTGATCAGTGAATAAAGAGTGAGTTGTGCCTCCAGGTTTCTCTCTCAATATACCCAGACCAAACGTCTGAGGAGATGTCTTGGCGCTACAGTGCGCTGTTCAGTCATGGGGCCTATTTATCTCGGTTCTAAACAATGAGCTGTGAATCTGTGAAATATCACACTTCTGTGCACGTCTGTGAGTACAGCTCTCCTGGAATCCGACCAGCAGCAGAAGGTCTCCTCGGAGTGTGCTCGGACTGCCTGCTACTTGTTGACAATTTGGAGAAAGGCAGGGCAGAGGGGTGGGGGGGAGGGGGGGTTGGTGGGCAGCATCCCTCGTTCTTTTTTCATGTTCATTATCACTCACTTGTTTAGCAGCTCGTCATTCAAGGGAAGAGAGCCACACTTTGTTTGTTTGCTTGTTTATATTATTTGTGAAACAAAAAAATGGAGGGCTTGGTCTTAACTGGGAAGAATGACATCACAGCCAGAGAATGCTCCCCTCAGAGAGACCTACTGCTGGTTCACATTAGCCTCCAACACGACGGGGAGGTACACCAAGCAAACGCGGATCTGGACAATTCACTCCCATGTTAATGCTCTTTTCCTGTGTCAGCTTGACGGGGACTGACCCTGTTGCGGTCATTGCTTGCTGTGATCCTGCAATTGCAGTCAGAAAAAAAATGGTCATCCTTGCTATGGGAGGGTTTTTTGCTTATGTTTCTGTCACTGTCAGGGCAGAAAGATGTACTTTATGAAGCTGTGAGAGTGCTTGCCCATTTTGAAATTCCATTCTTAATCATTGTGTAACATGTTTTACCCTGACACATCTGTGCCACATACCACTGTGACCAAGCCGTCTGAGGAAGCTGAGTAAACTGTTATAGCGAGTGGGTTTTGCAGTGTAAACGCCGGTGGTTTTTGAAGAAACAGTTTACTAAGTCTGCTGTCCAACTTGTTTGAATTTGTTTAATAAAAATTGTGATTATGGGCGGGAGGTGCGGGGGTGAATATTTGACTATGGTTAGTTGCATGTGAGTCGCTTCTCGTCTGTGTCTACGCCACAGAAAAGCCACAACATTAAAGACATTTAAGAGCCCACCGGATGTTTCTTTTATGTTTTCATCCCTCATATACAGTTATTATGATAGATGTCCCGGGCCAACTGGATTCCCCTGACAGCAGATGTCTTGATGAGAGAATGTGAAGCCTCTTGCTGTCTGAAGGAGTCGTATACATTTGGAGGCAATCAGATCATGTTGCCAGCAGGAGGTTATAGTCTTACATTGCATACTCAGCTCTCCAATTTCCCCACATGCACTTAAGCAGATTGGCTGTGGGACAAAGGGGTAGAAAAAGGACACCTCCACTCGGACCATCCCTAATTTGGGCAGCGAGAGAGTGAGCGTTCTTGCGAGCACTGATGGGAAATCTCTTTGTTCCCATGCCCCGCTCGTCGACGATCCGGAATTTTTTTTTAAAGGAATCCTGGGATTTTCGGAAACGGTCAGCTCCACAGGTGGTTGCGCTCTTCCTGTGTCATTTATTTTAAAAACAGCCGAGCAGTTCCAAGGCTGACGCACTGTCCTACTTAACCCCGCGGTTCCTCTGCGGGCCACGAGACAATGGCGGGCTAGGTGGGGTCACCCCGGCCGGGGGGGAGCGTACAGAGTGCAGTGCGCAGGGAAGGGTGGGAAAAGGCCTTGTGCGTCGTTCCGCCAAACACACAGCCGCTGCTGATTGTGGGTGGGAGCCACACAAAGAGGCCACTGTCCAGGCCTGTGCCAGAATGTTCTTGGGTAATAACTGCGGTCCAGAACGTGGAGTGGGGAGGCCGGTTCCAAAGACAGAGGTGTGGAGAGGAACACATGCTGCTGGTCCTATTATTAGCACCGAGAACCCAGAAAACATGGGTGGGTGTATCAAATATGTTCTGGAGTCTCCGTCTCTGATTTCTCGTCAATTCCCTCGGCACAAGTTTAATCAAGTGGTCTCACTCTACTCAAGCAATGTAACAGATGTTGGGATCAAAAGCTATGTTCGTGTTGTTCAGCGCTCTTATAATTGATATTGATACTTTTAACAATAGCATCAGTTGCTCATGACGTCTCGTATGAAAATATATCCACTGTCAGCCTGAATTACCTCAGTCTTCAACATGTGTCCAGCATTTGCCCGGCCTTCCCTCCATCACTCACTCCCTGTACTGATTTACATAGACTTATGGCAGTACATATAGATAGAAACCTGGGTGGGTCTATACAGACAGAATGGAAGAATGTTTTGACAGGCTTTGGGTGTCATATCTCACGCACAGACCGACATTTTCTCCCCTCGGCCAAAATCAGGGAGAAGCTGCGAGGAGGGCATTCAAGGGGCAGCCGTCTCTCCATCTCACTGATCATATTCTGGGAGCCATCCCACAGTAGCCTAAGGGTGCAGTATATTTGCTCTCCGTGTGAGTCGGGCTCTCCTGTTATCTTATCTGAACATGACAAAAACACAGACTCTATTTTATCTACTCCACAAACATATACAGTATTTGCCCTGACAATAACAAGAGTCTAAGCACACAAGACTATAGACACTAAAGACATGTAGTGAGGGCAACTGATATACTCTGTGTACCTGTTGTCTTCAGCAAATCTCTATAAATTGCCTGATGTTCAACTTTGCCCAGGTTAGATTGCATGGGCACTCACTATTCTATGAGAATTATTCAACCAACCTGTCTTGTGAGCACTGAGCGGTTGCTCAGCGACTACTTCATGGAAATCGCTGTCACTGGATCCAACGGACCTATGAATAATGGATATAGTATCATCCTATTTACTGTTGTAGTGTCCTATTACAACTAGCAAGTGTCACTTGGTTTACAAGGATCAGTGATCTAGCTCCTCACAGAGAAAACTCATCTTTACTGAGGTGGTACTGGCATACTTTTTAGACGCATACAATTGAGTACCTCTGATAAAAACAACAGATGAATAGGTGTGGACATATATTTTGTTCACGCAGGGGAGGCATTTCACCCAGGAAAAATGTTTTGAATTTAAATATTTTTGAGCTCGCTAGCCGCCCATACCTCTGCTTAGCTTTGATGTTACTTTGTCATTCCTGATAGGGCTGTTCTATCTCACTAGCTGTGAGTATGACGTGTTTACAAAGACAACACAGCGTTGAAACAGGATATTGGCTCAAGGCTTGCCTGGGAAAAAAGGCTCATACTCATTTAGACAAAACTTTACCTCAGAACACAGATGTTAACTAGTAGCTCTCTGGGATTGGGATAGGCAAAACTTCCTTTCTCTAGCAGGAAATGGGCGAAACCTTGCTTGAAATTATTACTCCAACAGTTTGCGCTTAGAAGGAAGTGTCTCCTGATAGCAAGGACTATTGGTTTCCTGTTGTGAACTAACTGTTTAGGAGTTTGCCATTCAAAAAACCAAGAGAACAAAAGAATCCATTGTCATTAGGAATACCCCTTGAACCAAGCAGCAACTTTCACACCCAAAATCAAACAGTTAGTCCTACTTTGTATAGTAAATGTACGGTCAGTTTAAGAACTCTTCTCTATCCCCAAGATATTTTCTGTTAATGTAAAATACATTATGCCAACATAATAAAATTTTCTCGTGAAATTGTACACAGCCTTAAGATTTTGACCTGCACAGCTTGAACAGAATGAAAGGGGAACCAGCGTGCTCTGTGTAATCCAACCCAACCCGTTCCATTTTCTGAGCATTATTCTCATAAGGCATCGTATGCTGGTATTTTTACTGGGAAGTATGTGGGTTAGGTCTCTTTACATGGTAGCTATGCTTTTCCATGTGTGGGGGGCTGCAAGAGAGGCCTGGAACCAGACATCAAAAGAGCACAGGCTTGGATTCGGAGGGTGCTGGAGGCTTATCATACCTTGTGATAACAAATGGAACAGATCGGGGTCTAGTCCTGCTTAGGTTGTATCGGAGGGATATTCAAAGGCAGACGTTTTTTTGCATGACACATAGGTTAAGAAAACATTCCTGGGCATTTGATGTTTTCCTTTTGTTATATAATCAAATTACATTAAACACACTTATTATTTTCGTTCATCCGTTTTGTACCAGTAGACTTTTAAGACATGTTTAGGTTCAACGGTGAGAAAACCTGACTGCTTGGAATGCCTTTACACTGAGACACCACACCTATATACGATCAAGTTTAAACAGTGAAGTCAACTCAAGACTTAAAGAAAACTTCAAGCCAAATCAAGCCGTAATGTGTTTAACCAATAATCATCAAGACTACTTGTCAGTTCTGTTATTACATTGTCTATAACAATATCAATCCATTTCCACATTAGTATGCGCATTCCTTAAAACCTTGGGTTTCTACACCTACAAGGCATAGGCATTGGTACACATATTTTAGACGTGACCCTACAAAATAAACACGGAATGAAAAAACATCACCCACTGGAGACATTAAAAAATCCTCTGTAATACCCTGAAAACATTCAGCTGCACTCAACTGTGAATGTGATCATGCCATAGTCAGTGAATCGTAAAATACATTCACATTAACATCCCTCAGCGATGCAATGTCGGACATCTGGTTCATTACAAACGGTCGGTGGTTAATAACAGCTTCACTGTCTGATTCAATAACGAAAACCCTTTTCCGATCGCAAGGAGCAGGCCAGAAGGGACATACATGAGAAAAAACAACATTTTAATAGATGAAATAAATACTCCAGTACATGCATGTTCAAAAACACATTACAATACCATTGTAAGTCTGGTAAATAATAGTGTAAAACCTATGGCACACACTCACAGCAGCTTGAACCCATTTTTAAAAATTCACACAAGTATGAACACTCTTCCCACGCTCACTCACTACACTCATGTACTTCTACAGATCACCATGTCATTGGTCAGACAAGTGAAGCTACATCCATCATTTTGTCTGTCGTTTTCATATAGCTGAAAACTGAGGTAAACTTTTTTTTTTTAATCTGCTTTTAAATTGACTGGGATGCTTTTTTTCTGTCTTTTGGCAATATGAAGCCAAGGGTGAGTGTGGATTAGAAATGAGTTAATGGTCAGTTTTAGTGAAGGCTTTAAATCACATCCAGCGTGACAAAAAAACCTGTGACTTACACTTTGTTTCTTTACATCTTTCAAACTTGGCTGTTGAACTCTGCTCACCTCACTGACAGGCATACCAAGTTGAAGACAAAGAAGAAAAATAAAGAAACACATTCACTCATCCTGGACAATCATGAGTTTCTTTGGTATGTCAATTAATGGGTAGAACTGAATCAATTGCAAAGTGAAGGGGGGATTTAATTCACAGAGTGGGAGTTGACTGGCGGTAGAGTTCTGGGCGACGATCGATCCCTTAGTGCCTGAGAGAGCAGTGTGCACCCGTCCGACACGGCACACGCCGAATTCCGCAGGCGCTCCCGGTAGTCCGGCATCTTGGTGCTGCTCTCGGGATGCTGCGAGATATCCCTGAGGCCTTGGGTCAGGAGGACGCAGGCGGAGACCACGCTCATGGCCCCTCCGAGGACGGCCGTCTGCACGCCCTTCCCCTCGGGGCTGATGACGGCTGCTTTGCCCAAAAATTGGGGCTCAGTGGCAAAGCCCACCAGCGCGTGCACAGACTGCACCAGCGGCCCGCAGAAAAGGACGCAGCGGTTCCGTGTCAGTTCGCTCGGCGAGGTCTTCACCTCCTTCACGCAAGCGAGCAGGGCCTGAGCGCTGGTGCTGATGCATTTCACGCTCGCTCGGAACTGCTCCTTGGCAAACTTGTCCTTGGACTTTTCACTGGCCTGGGTGGACACGTCCGAGAGGGTCCTGAGGTTTCGCGAGATGTTCTGGGACACCTCGAGGAGCACCTGGGGCGTCAGGTCCGAGAGGCTGGTGACGCGGAGCACGCCGCAGCTCTGCTCGACTTCGTGCCGACACCGCGTCACCTTGTACCGGTCCACCAGGCCCGGCACGGCCAGCTGGGAGCCGGGGGTCTCCGTGGCAGCCAGGTAAGCGGCATGAGCTGAGCACTCAGTCAGAGAGACCACCAGGTCGCCCATCTCCACGAGCCGGTCCCCAACTTCCACAAACTTGCCCATGTTGAGCTGGCTCTGGATGTCGTGGGTGAGGATGGACAACTCCTTGGTCCGGGCGATCACGGTGTCCCTGCACTTCTCGAAGGTCTCCGCCACGGACACCCCTTCCGAGCTCATGACAGGCCTCGTCTCGCTGGAGAGCAGAAGCAGGTCTGCCACCAACTGCATTTTGCTCTTGCACGCATCACAGATGGAAGACAGTTTTTTCCTTTGCTGCAAGCTCCCACTCAAAATGCTGGTAGAAACCTCACAAACTGACTTCCCCGAGCCACTACTTGCCATAGTAGGATGGTTGAGCTAATAGTCTGGATTGCCGACTGATACAAAAATAGATTATGCTGTACAAGCCATAGTGAACACGTGTAAATTAAGACATCTTCTTAAGTAAAAGATATATCTGCACCTTCTTTACAAATATTGAAACTGGCCAAGAAGTCTTCCTTGATGTCCTTCAAAACATTAAAATCCACTGACAACTTTGAAAGAGAACAGGACATTGAAACTTTGTGGTAAACATTTGCAGGAACCTTTCCAACGAGACACAAAATTTTATTTCATGTCTCGGCACTGCTGATGTGGGATTGGCAATACTCTATAGAGTATTCGTACATTTCTATGTATGAGTAATATTCAACAAATAAGAGGGAAAAAATAGTCAATCAAAGAACAAAAATCCCTTCAATGATACATGCTGAGTTTCTCAGTGTCAAACTATCGTTTCAATCTTGCACATTACATGATTCCATCACTGTTATATCACAACACATGAAT
The DNA here is from genome assembly GCF_963854185.1 of Sardina pilchardus. Lineage (NCBI taxonomy): Eukaryota > Metazoa > Chordata > Actinopteri > Clupeiformes > Clupeidae > Sardina > Sardina pilchardus. The sequence continues at coordinate 14,397,554 of NC_085004.1, forward strand.
TTGTATTTTGCCCCTGATATTTGTAGAAGTGACGTTTTCATAGGTTTCCATTAGCTATCTTGGTCCATAGCATATCAAATGAACAAAACCCAGAATGTTGACTGCAGTGCCTTAAAAACAAAGTGCAGGTTGACTAGAGATTCAAAAGATGTTTTTTCTTCCTCCTGACGAAAATGGGTAATATTCACGTTTTTCTTGACTCAACAAATGCCAATTTAAATAATATATCATGTCCTTTCTTAAATTGAATCAAACAAAAATGAATTGTGGTATCCTCGTTGCGTTACGGTAGCAGGATGTAGATGCACCGAACTATGATCTAAACTGTACCCACCGACTTTGGCCACCCTATTGTAACAGTGCGGCAGACGCATGCCTGCGCTCCGTGACCAGTTCCGATTGACCTCTTCGGGATCATTCTGCTTTTCCTGCACCATCATTTCATCAATGAAGCAAAATAAGATTCAAAACGAGCGAGGGGCCACGGGGCCGTGCGTCCCTCCACTTTCAACCTTTTCTTTCTCATACAAGATCCCGTGATATAGACGAGTTCTTTCTGCAAACTGAATTCCATGTGCATATCTATTGTGAATATGCCCTCTTAGCAGAAAGCGGGGCAAAGTCTTGTCCGGCATAGATGGTGTCGGGTTTCGGTTTTGATATTCATCTCGATGTCGTATCCTGTCGACTGAAATGGTAGTTTCATGAAAGTAGTCCACAACTTTAACACTTGCTGTTTACTTCAGAACTTCATTCAGAAGAAGTGGTTGTTATTCCTGCTTACAAAGTGTGCTTTAGTCTCCCGCTACATCTCCAGTATCAGGAAGCAGTAGAGGGTGTGGCCGCATTTGCGCTGGTTGATTGCAGCTAACTACCAAAGGCAAGGGGATAGCATACTAGCTACGTTAGCTTCCTCGAAAATATAGCCAGTTAGCAAGTTTCAGCTGTGTATTTGAGTTCATGTGACCACGAGAATATTATATCCGAAAACAGGAAAACAGCAAGTCACTCCCGCCCGCGTTTCTTTCACACAGGAGAAAGTTGTTTCAGTTGTTAATATCCTCGTTCAAGCGCTGAATGATCCATCTGCCACAATCCATCCCTTCCAGAGGCCCCGACGTGGGACGCATTCGACTACCGGTGTAGAGGCAAAGTTACACCCGTGCAGCCGCTCCCAAAAGGACAGAATGCCCGCCTTCAATTTCCCTGTCTGACCTCAAGCATTTTTCAGCCACAGTGACCATGGACAACAGTTTGAATAGCGTTTTACCACCGTTTTCAAGCGATTATCTGACTTGTCTAACTCTACTGTCTCAGTCAATGAAACACACAGCTGTTCTCTACTTCTAGAGAACGGCGCCTTTGCCGTAACGACAGTTCAAGATTAACTTACGTTTCACGTCCCCTCACGTCACGACGTATTCAAACAGTAGCCAAATACAGCAGACTGGAGTTTGTTGACAGTGTGTAGCCTAGATTTGCAATTATGCTCTCTCTTGGGTTATGCTCTCTCTTGGGTCTGTTTTAACTGTTGCTTGGGAGAAACGGTTCATCTCTATAAGCCTCGTTATACGTTATGCATGACATTTATATGATATGTATTGTTTAAAGTTTCTGATAAAAGGATAGCCTGGAATGACATGGAGAGCTTGGTTGGGCCATTTAGACTTTGGCACAAAAAAAGAAGAAGAAGAAAAAAATGTAACTAAAAAAAATACATTAGCCTATTTGCTGTCCCTGGTGACACATTTGATAAAAGATCACTCGAGACAGAAACCATTTAGAAAGGTGAAGGCTGGTCTATTTCATGCAGCCCATGTTTTTTTATGTGTCCTTTTTATTTCCTAGAGTGGAAATCAAATGAAAAAAAGGGAATCTAAGCTAAGGAATAGCCGCTGCCAATAAAGTAAGGAAGGATTTGCTCTCCTTATCTCAGATTAGTCTCAGGCATAGGCACAGCACACTACTGACCTGGAATGTTTTCTTATGTTTACTTATTTTGGAAGGTCAGGGATTTATTTTTATATTATTGTATCTTATTTTTTAGAGTTAATAATGTGCTGTTACAAAAGTGTTAAACTAGGCTATTTGGTTAGCCGAGTTAAACATGGGGGTCTTGAACCGGCAGTTTGTACTCACTGCGGCTACAAAGTTCTGCCTAGTCAGTCCTACAGCTGCACAGGGCACTGTGCCATTGGGTGGAGTGTCCTGAGAGGAAACTGCTTAGATTCTGTTGAATGAGCCTCTCACTTCTAACACTCAACTCGAACAGAGGCAGGAAGGGGAGGAGGCCTCTCATTGAAGTAAGACTCAGATGGACAGAAATGTAATGGTGACTGGTTGTCATCATCTCTATGTCACTGATTGCTGACTTCTCTCTCTCTCTCCCTCTCTCTCTCTCTCTCTCTCTCTCTCTCTTTCTCTCTCCTTCTCTGGCAAAAGCAAAAGTGCATGTCCATCTGCTTGGTTAATCAGGACAATTCCAGATGGTTAAACATATTTGTATGCATGCAATTAAGCAATACTATGTGTTAGGAGTAGGGCCGGTTTTAGCCTACAGTACTACAATTGAGTGGGCTAGTAGAAATTACATGGTGAAGTGGTCAAATTGGATCAATATGGACATAAACATGAAATGCAAACACAGAAAATCAAAGTCAAAGTCACAGGCATGTATTCTTGTAGTTGTGATGAAATTATAAAAGTGTACAAACAACAAATGCAGTCTCTGACTTGGATGTTGACTTCTTGACTTTAGGTGGTCAAGACAATGCTCAGGTGGGCTTAGCCTGGCTATAGCCAGCCCCCCAGTTAAGAGACTGTTGAAGTGAAGCAGAACTGCACCTTTTTCTGACCATTTAGCAGATACTGTTATCCAAAGTGACTTACATATGTCAACTATATTGCAACGGTCGGATTACTGTACATTGTCCTTGAAGCAACTTGGAGTTAAGCGCCTTGCTCAAGGGCACCATGGTGGATGCCCATGTGACATTAACTTTGATTAAGAAGGTAGAGAAGAATAACATTGTTTAGAAGTGTGTAAGTTGCAGAACAGATGTATGCATACTGTATGCTTAGTCTTATTATCTTTTCCCATGTAAAGATACGAGTTGCAACTCATTTAGGTTCAACGTTATTTCAAACTGTTATTTAGTGTTTATACTATAAGTTACTTTGGACAAAAGCAATTTATAGTATATATTTACACAAACATAAATGTGTTCAGCTCTATAACACTAGTTGTCCCTATATGCCTTTGCAACTCATGCCATTAAGCATAACAATGAATATTAAAAACAATAAAATATTCACAATGTAAATAATGCATTTTCATGTAAACAAAAGCCATAAACATACAAACCATAGCCTATTTAATTTAGAGAAATAACTCAATAAATAATAAATAAAATATTTTTCTCTAAGTATAGCCCAAATCCAATTGTGAATGAACACAGAAGCATCATTCTTGTTTTTCCACACGCATTTATGATATTGTATTTGTTATGATTATGCAGGTATTCAGAACATCGCTCAGTATAGGTATAATAGTGGATAAAAAATGCCCTGAAGAAGGCCCCAGCCGCTACGCGTGGGCATTTTTAGGTATGGACATGTCTCTTTCAGATTAAAGATATTTTATGATATTATAGATCATGATTTTAAATTATACTTTATGGAGTGCCAATTGGTTAGAGAGATTTATTTCTCCTTCGTCTCCTTCGTCAGTGGGGGAAAAGACTCTGGATTTTCCCCAAAAGAATAAAAGTTTTTTGTTGTTGTTGGTTTTTTTTTTTTAAAAAAGACTTTCACATTTCTAAATCCCTGACTTTGCCAATCATCTTCAGGTTTCAGAACTGTTGGAATGCATTTATTAGAAGTCAAGAGTTGTTTTTTCCTCCAGTGCCTATTTGTATCAGTTTCTTAGCAGAGTGTAATAAATGTATCATCATCATCATCATCATCATTATCATTATCATTATCATTATCATTATCATCATCCTCCCAATCTTCATCCATTTGTTATATTTTTTTTTTTTTTTTTTTTAAACTACTTTCTTCTTCTTTCCTTGCAGCTTTGGTTTTGGCAGGAAACACGCCCCTTCAGAAAACTTGTGACGATAGACATTTAGCCAATCAGAGACTTCCAGCTCGTGCACCAGCAGTAAAGATGGCGTCCCCCGTCAAGTCGAGAATATTCAGTGTTATACTCTTCATTTTTGCTATTTCTTTTCTAATTGTACAATGTACAGACACCAAATCGAAAAAGAAGAAAGACATTCGTGATTATAATGATGCTGACATGGCGAGACTTCTGGAACAATGGGAGGTCAGTTGGGGTCTAAGTTCTCTTTCTCTCTTGGCAACTAACGTTAGCCTATTCCAAATCTAAGTTCACATGAATAGTGATGTGTGATACTATCTTAACTTGAAGCAACAAGCTGCCCTCATTTTGGTTTGTGAAGTTGTGTGTGGCAGTGGACGAAATGGACATAATGTTGTAGTTCATGTAATGATGGCCATATTAGGGAAGTTTGTCGACTATAACGTTTTGTTTAGCTGACTAGCATACTTCTGTGCGTTTAACGTTTAACAGCATCACTACCTTGTCAGGTGACTCGTTTACAGTCGACTGCTTTGGCGCTCACACAACATTTAACGTTGCTTCGAATGTTTTTCTTGATTTAGATTTTAGTGATCTTCCTTGTCATGTGTGGCACCTGATGTATAGATTGTTATCTGCATCAATTCACGACTGTCTCTTTGGGACCACATCATTCTTTGGATATGGATTTCACTTGCTGAAATGATTATGAGCAAACGAGTAGTTAGATCTTTAAGGTAGATATGCTTCAGTAAATGTAGGCCCTCCACATGTGAACAAACCATTCCAATGTTTTTCAGGAAGATGATGACATTGAGGAGGGTGATCTCCCTGAACACAAAAGATCCCCTCCCCCTGTAGACTTCTCTAAAGTGGACCCATCCAAGCCCGAAGAACTTCTGAAAATGTCCAAGAAGGGGAAGACGTTGATGGTGTTTGCGTCTGTGTCAGGGAATCCTACCGAGAAGGAGACGGAGGAGGTCACTAGCTTGTGGCAGTCGAGCCTCTTCAACGCCAACTATGATCTTCAGAGGTACATACATACATCAGTTTCTTTAGCATTATTTAATGATTGCCCCATACTCTCCTATAGGGCGATGATTTTATGTTGCAAGGTGTCACCATATCTCGGTCCTCCTACATGATCATACAAATCTGGCACAGAATACATGTGCTTGAGTCTGGTTTTAATTCTGACTTACATTGTTTACCACAAAATAATGGAGAGTTACTGTAGAAATGCCCGTCTCCCTTTGGAGATGTTTTGAGTTGTAATTAAGCCGTTGGGTATTTTACTGCTGATTACTGGTCTAGCAGAGTGGCAGACACTGCCTCGTGTTTTGTAGTTGTTCTCAACACAAAGCAATTTAACAAAAGGCATTTTGTCACATCATTTTACATTTCTAAGTTATACATAATTCCTTATGATCAAACTGTATTATATTGGTTTTCTGTTGATTACTCTTGCCTCCCAAATTATGTAGGCATTGCATATTTCATAATATGCAAATTATACCTTATTATGTGAATTATGTGTTTGTATATATTATGTATTATATGTCATATATTGTATGTTATACAAGTCTCCTGAGTTGACAAGGTGGCCTCGTGAATCTTGACCTTCACTTATGAAGGAGGATGAGTGAAAGGTCAGATCAAGGTGCATCTCATAAAATGTTCAATTGGCAAGCACATATAGAAAGAGTAAAGTTCTGTCAAAGGTGTTTCTGTTGTAAAATACAACAGTGTAAAACAGTCAATTCTTCTTTTCTGTACCGCAGTGACATGGTCTGCACAATTTTATAACTTGTAACACATGCTCTCCACATGGTGAAATCTCCTCACGAGAACTCAAGTCAAGTTTAGCTCCAGAGGATTTAGTATGTAATGACAACATCCTGGAGCAATCCAAAAGCAGGCTTGCATATCAAGAAAAAATATTATGAACTGAGGGTGTGATGTAGTATTCCAAACTGTGTTTAAAGTAGTAGTTTGCCGCAGGGATTAGAAACGGTTCAAAAAGCGAAAACTGGAAACAAACACAATTCTTGGGGGGGAAATGTAACAGAAAACCGGAACAAAATCAATTTAATTTGTTCGGTGGGGTATACTACGAATCTCGATTAGTGGGTTAGCGAGGTATGTTGCGCTCAAAGCCAGGGTATGCTGTCATACGAAAGTGGATTTGTTTTAGCGTCGCTGTATCACCATGGTATCTTATGCTCGCAACCAAACCTCAGGGGTGCGTTTCCCGAAAGCATCGTAAGCCTACGATGATCGTAAAGTCCCTCTTACGACAGTCTTAAGATTTGCCGACTGTTTCCCGAAACCATCGTAGCTTAAGAGCATTGTGAAAACACTCGTACATCTACGAGTGATACAGAGTTCTCGTTACTGCCTAAGGCTCGTTACTGCCTAATGCCTCAGTGGAGTCACCAGCAGGATATGCAGGGGGATTACAACTAAGAATACAATGATCCAACTTACATTACCATTCTTTATTGTAAATTTACTTGTGATGATTCAGATTTTAGCGTGCAAAATAGCATTCATTCAATGGACATAATGTTATTAAAACCGGACAAGAATAGCCTACAAGTTATGAAAGGAGACGTTGCCAGAAAAGTTTGCCATTATCTTTTTGTGTAGCCTTTTATTTTATTTTTTTTATTAGGCTTATGAGGTAAAAACAGAGAAAGGAATATGTGACAATAGTCTGTTCTGCGTCAAAATCTAAGCCTATAGGCTATGTTATTTAAGCCTACACATTTCCTAATTTTCTTATCAACCTCTTTATTCAAACGTCTGCTTAAGTGACACGAAACATTATTGCACAGGCAGCACACCGTGCTCTCACAAGTAGGTTAGCAAAGAACTCGCATAAACGATGTAGGAGTAAGCTAGCCGAAGCCTAATATACATATCTTCCAACAAACATAAAAACGGGGCAACAATCTAATGTTAAATAATGCAAAAGTATGTATGCGTGTGGTACATGGCCTAGGTTAATTGGAATGCTTACATGCAGATGTCAAAGGTTTTCTATTTTCGTATTGATGTTAATTAATGTATAGATCCGAAGTTCAGACGGTGGCTTAGCTATGACGTGCAGTCACCTGACATCACCATCAAATTAGGGGATATTTCAGAACTTTTATCGTGGACAGCTCCCTTAAGAGCATCGTAAGAGCAGTGCACGCGCGTTCACGCTACGAGCGTGTTCGGGAAACAGTCGGCAAATCCTAACGATCGATCTTAAGATGAATCGTAGAAAACCCTCGTAAGAGTGTCTATCCATCGTTATCGGGAAACGCACCCCTGGTCGGGAGCAGGTTATGTGCTAACTTATAGCTCAAATCGTGAAAAATCACCACCCTCTGACTAATCCTACTGACTACTGACCAATCAATTATCTTGAAAAACGAAGTCATCTCACGTGTGAGAATCTGTCATCGCATCTACTGGAGCAACTTCGCCTCTTCAAACATTTTGAAACTCGAAGGCGTTTTAACTATGTTGCGCATGCAGATATATCACTTTTATGGACATGCATAGCATACAATATCTGATGACCATCGATTGTTTGATGTTATAGGTTGGACACTAAAAAAGACCAGATTTTGCTACCGCTCATAAATGCGGAAGTTATCATTTTTAAACCGAGGCGGTCTTGTGCGTCCCCACGTTTCCCAATTGGTCAAAGTCACCCCAACCACGAGAACGCGCACAGATCTGAGCTGAAAGCCTAGTTTGATAAATTCATCCGTGAGTGAGTTTCGTAGTACCACTCAACTCTGATTGCGACTTTCGTTTTTAGCAATCCAGGTTATCCTAAGAAAGCTTGGTTATGTTCAGCGAGATTCGTAGTATACCCCACTGGAGTGAAAACACTATTTTCAATTTTGGATAACTGGTTCAATAAACGGTTCAAAAAGCGAAAACCGGAAAGAAAAAAAAATATCGGGGGGGAAATGTAACCGAAAACCGGAACAAAATCAATTTCACTTGTTCTGGAGTGAAAATACTATTTTCAATTTTGGATAACTGGTTGATAACGGTATTTGTGGTTATTTACTTCACTATCACTGAAACATTGTGTGAAGTAACAGGCTACCAGAGACATTAGGAAAATATGTATAAGCCATGCAGTTGTGTAGTTGGTAGCACCACACATAGTTTAGGCTATCACAGGGCTTAAAGCAAGGATATTTTGTCTGCCTGAAGATCTAATATTGTACAGACTAATTGTCTTCTTTCCAATCTTGCTTTTAACAGTTAGCCTTAATATTTAATGTCCTTTGATTTAAGTTTAAAGACTGTTGGGCAGAAATAAGAATGTACTGTATAATATTGCACCACCTGACCTGCCATAAATCAGTTTGTAAATGGCAATGCAATTTTTAAAGGACCGTTGTTAACCATTCTTCTATAACATTCTAAACGGTTACTGTTTAGAGGAAAGGCTTTACAGTCTATGCTTGCAACACTGAACCAGGAATGGAAAACATAATTTTTTTGTTCAGAATGAAACAAAATAAAAATCATTCGGTTGTCAGTCCCTGGTTTGCCATATCTAAAAATAACAAAATCGAACAGACAGACAGACACGCTTGCTGCTGTTTGTGTCTGACAGTTCATTTGTGTGTGCGCAAATAGAGATATTGAGTGATCTCTGGGATGCTCTCTCTCCAGGTTCGTGGTGGGCTCCAACCGTGCCATCTTCATGCTGCGTGACGGCAGCTACGCTTGGGAGATCAAAGACTTCCTGGTGGCCCAGGACCGCTGTGAAGATGTGACCGTGGAAGGCCAGGTGTACCCTGGGAAAGCTGCCAAGCCAGATGCCAAGGGAAAAGATCAGAAAGACGCCAAGAAAAAGACAGATAAAAAAGCAGCCAACAAAGCTAGCAAAAGCAAGCAGGAGCTCTGATGTGGCGTCTTCATAGTGGCCTCCCAGCGGCTTCTGGGAGACGTGAAGGGCAGCTGTGACTCAGCGATTTCACATGAAAACAGCTCAAGGGACGCTGGGAATGACAGTCGTGACGTCACTGCTTGGTCAACCAGGCTATTCAACATTTTTCCTTCAATATTTGCTCAGTGGAAATGTTTGGTTGTTTTTGTTACAGAATTCACTGATGCATTTACTGTTAACGATGAGTTGTACCCGGTACTGTTCTGTATCCTACACATGATAATTTGTTGATTTCTAGTGACTTTTTAAATCCATGTTTACCTGTGCTGATATCCATTTTGCCTTATTCGAACAGGATAAATGTATCCAATTTTTAAATAAGGTACATGGTAATGACAATTACTTTATAATTGCATTACAATTCCATTTGTGTTTTCAGTGTTTAACTCTATGATTCAATGCACTTCTTTTTGAGTTTTCTGAGTTTGTAAAATGTTCACTGTTTTATGTTCACTGTGAATGTCCTTTTCCCCTGTCATGCACACAACCAATGCAAAGGCAAACAAGCATGTAATTCAAGGTTTGGAATGTGTGTGGGCTAGATCAAGGCTCAGAATTGCTTTTTGAAAATTCCGTCTGATAATCCAACTATAAATAAACCTACATTAGGGATTTATTTCATAAAACTCCTACATTTGGTTATGATTTTTGTTCTAAAATAGTTTTTCTTGTAATTGGAAGTTGATATTCCATAGAAAATGCTTGTGGACTTGCAATACTGTCTTCTTGAGTACAATACAGTTATAGCTACAGGTTAAGTAGGAGCCAATGACAATGCAATTTCCCCCCTTAACTGGAATCATGTGTCACTGTGATCTTCAAGACTAATGTGTGCTGTTAACTACAGATTCTACAAAGAAATTCTGCACACTTTGGTCTATAATCTATTAGTTGAACTCAATCAGATGATGTTCAGCGAATAAGACAATTAATTGGATGGTTGTGATGATTGGACATATATACATGTTCCCTGTGTCTATTTGCCTTAGGCAAATCAAAGCTGAATGTTCGTCACAGTTGATTGTGTACAATTGCAGTGCCTGATGGGATCTACAACAATGTGGAACTCTAATCCATTTATAAATTATAATACAATTAATTATCATGTATCATTGGATAGTACACATACATCTGTAACGTTTCTAGTGTTGTGAGCACAAATGTAAGTCCGCCCTCCCAAATGAATGCACTACTATCAAAAAGGACTCCAAAGATTTTGCTGTTGGTGAAAATGGCGCCTTGGTCTCTCCTTCAGCTGTGAGGCATCTGAAGCACTATGGGTGCCTCTCAACATCTCTCCTCGATCCTCGACGGGCGTTCCCACTGATCTATAACTAACACTGGATAGACTGTCTATTCCATTGTTGCTGGCCGCCCCATCATTCTTTATCAGTGAGGATCGAAGAGTGAGGAGGGAAGGAAGGGTGTATAAAAGACCACAGGTGCCATGTATCATTGGACATACATCTGTAACATTTCCATCTCTTGTGTTGTGAACACAAATGTAAGTCCACCCTCCCAAATGAATGCACTACTACTTCAGTCTAAGATTTTGCTGTTGGTGAAAATAGTGCCTCTGTGTCTCCTTCAGCTGTGAGGCATCTGAAGCACTACGGGCGCCTCTCAACATCTCCTCGATCCTCGAGGGGCGTTCCCACTGATCTATAACTAGCACTGGATAGAATATCCCATTGTTGCTGCCCTATCATTCTCCAGTAGATCATTGAGGACGAGGAGGGAAGGGAGGGTGCATAAAAGACCAGATGAGAGGCACCCTATGGGTCCCAGCCCCAGATGATGTCTCTGTGTAGGTGCCTCTCATTCGGCTTTTAGACGTCCTCCCTCGCTCCTCGGGCCTCGATCCTCACTGATGTACTGTACATAAAGAATGATGGGGCGGCAACTATGGGATAGTCTATCCGGTTTTAGTTAAATATCAGTGGGAACGCCCCTCGAGGATCGAGGAGAGATGTTGAGAGGCACCCTGTGACTCGCTGACCTCCACAAGGCGAGCCAGATCAGCATGACCTCAGTGGCCCTCGCATTTCTCCACCATCTGGGAAGACCCGGCGAATATCTCACCTTATCCCCCTGCTCCCCGTGCCCAGGCTGGGCCCAGATTTGAACAGCAATATTGTTCATTAGGACAAGATGTTTTGGCCTCAGCCCTTGATATGAGATGTACTGAGCCCAGCCAGATCACGTTGGTGGAGTGGAGAGTGAAGTGGAGAGATGCAGATATAGGTGAGAACGTAACACTTTTATCTTCTTGGAGCAGATCACCTAATGCTGTGGAGGGTTATTGCTTCACGAGGAGCTGAAGAAGGATGATGGATATTGTTGCTTGAACACTGAAGAGACATGAAATAATAATGATTTAAAAAAAGTATAAAAAAAAAAGACTGTGATCGGAATTCAGTCCTGTTTTGATCTCCTCCCTCTTCCTGTGAGCTGGAGAGCATTCCAGTGTGATTTAGAAGGGGCCTGAGAGCCACTCCCTCAACACAAGCTTGCAGGACCCCAGACAGCAGATAGGCGGGCGGGCCCTGTAAACTGTACGCATTACTGATGCCTCTTCTTATCACACTTGCGCTCACTGCGATGCTCATTCATTAAATTCTTCATTTTCCATTTCAAAGACACCGGTTGACAAACATCCAGTTCATGTCCCTACTCTGCTTTGCAGAGCTAGTTAGGTGTCACTTGTTAACCTGATGTAATCTGACAAAAAATACAAAAAAGTAAACACGATGGTTCTTTTTTTTCTCTTTTTTTTATTTCTGTACAAAATATTCTGAACAAGTAATGAGTTTACATTGCTTCTCTCAAAGTCACATTTATAACACCACTATACAACTAAAACAATGGCTGATGTATATGCTGAATCATACACTTGGCGTGGTATACTCATTTAAATGGTAGTAAATTATATTTTTACAGTAAGGACAGAAATGCATTACAACTTAAAAGATGTCCCTTCTATATTTGTTTGATTGTGCCTGTACAATAAATAAGTATAAAATATATCTCTGTTATCAATCTGAGGAATTTTAGAAACACATAAAACATATAAAACATAAACAATTACAATCTCCGAAAAAAGACCAGCTATTTCGGCAAAAAGGAATCTCCGGCTTCTTGCCAAAAGGTTGCTAATTAACAACGTGTAAGGAGGCATTCCATCAAAAATGGCTATATGGCAGACAATCTCTTTACAATTCAGCTCCAGCTAACGGTTGTTGCAAGCAAACCACATACAATTACTCCAGGAGTCGATGAAGTGGCCAATATCAATTATTACAACAAAGAACACTTTCAAAAACTTTCCCATATATTTTGTACCAGTGCGCTGGTGTTATGCTGTTGTGCCACTGAACATGTAGATGTCTTCCTAATCTCTTTTTGGTCCCAGTATTTCTAATCTCAAAATTTTGATGGAGTGCCCCATTCCAATACACATAACAGGTATTTATGGCAAGCTATCATTTTAAGAGTGCAAGTTGTCATCCACAGTTTGCATATTGTAAACAACTCATTTTAATTGAAGACAATAAAATCATCTTCCCTGCATAATTTAGAAGTGTGGCCCAATCTAAATTGCCATTACTTCTGGATTTCTACTTATAATTCTGAAATTGCTACTTTTACATTTCATAATAGTTTCAGTGGCCAAGATAAAACACATCCCTATCTTTGAGGATGCTCATTCCGAAATATTTTAGTCCTTTAGACTAGAGTACAATTTGGTCGCTGGTACTTGAACTCAAACATAACACCACAAAATGTTGATATGAGACGACTGTGAAAAACATCACAATATTAAGCTGGAAACCCCATAGAAGCGAAGTAAAAACAACTTCTGGAATGAGACAGATTTGACATCACCGAGTAGGACGAAACGAGGAATGTATTTTTTTTTTCTTCTGTTTTTCTTTTCCAGGAAAGTCAAGTATACTCAACTGACGACACTCACTCACGTCCACATAGTCACAGATATTGAGACCAGCTGGGAGGGTAAGCTAGGCAACACAAACGCATGCTTTTGAATGGTTCTGTTTTATCTTCTTCTTGTTCTTCTTCTTCGTCTTAAGTCTTTGTCGTTGTCTCCTCGAGTTCATCAGTAGTCCTCTCTGTGCTTTTTGACGACTCTGTGCTCCCACACAGTCTTTAGTGAGGCAGTGGCGAGAGCGAGACTGAAGTCTAGTCTTAGTCTAGTGCTCACGCACGCAGGCCTCCCTTATAGGCTCATCTTCCTGACGATGGGGATGGGTAAGACTTGGTGGATTTTGGCCTGACTGTCGTCCACCACCATCTTCACCCAGTCGGGCTTGAAGCTCCCTTTGAATCCCACAAACACCATTTTATCTGAAACACAAAATAGAGACAATGGAGATGGGGTCAGGATTTGTTTTTACCTACAGCTTGCCCTTACAGTAATTACCTTTACCAAGGAGGCTATGTTTTCATCGGGGTTTGTTTGTCTGTTTGTCTGTTTGTTAGCAAGATAACTCAAAAAGTTATAAATGGATTTCGATGAAATTGTCAGGAAAGGTCTGAAATGACCCAAGGAAGAAACCGTCAAATTTTGGGAGTGATCGAGATCACCATCTGGATCCAGGGCGATTATGTTTTTCCTTGTCAGAGGTCTGCGCTCTCTGAGTGCTTTTCTATAGTTTTACTATGTAATATTTTCTAAACGTCCCCTACAACCATTAAATTGTAAAAATTGTTTAACTAGCAGATGTAGCTCTCAGCAGTAGCAGCAGCAGCAGCAGCAGCAGTATTGGAAATAACATGACATAAGGAGTAGCAGACAGAGGAAGGACCCTGCTGTTCTGGCATGTATGATTATGGCCATCAGAGGCACCCTGTGCATGCACTGCACACACGTGTAGGATGTGTTTGTCTGGCTCTCCGTGAGCAAGAGCTCCAGATGTATAACAGAAGAAAGCTGAAGGGATGAAACCACGGCAACTATGAAGTAAACACTGCTATCTGCCTTATCCACTTATGTCCATTTGTGAGGCATTATTTTTATGTGTAGAAACATACACATGGAATCTGTAGAAAGGATGTTTATGTGATGTAATCCATGCTTGAAATAGCTATAAATCTTGCTGATGGTTAATGACTTCATGTCTACAACCCACAAAGCCATGTGGATACTGAAGTGCATGATACGGTACACATTCATCTTACAGAAAGGGTCAACACTGCCCTCTAGTGCACACTTCACCTAAGAGCAATGGGAATGTGGAAATCCTAAATCTCACAAAGAAGACAATTTTATGTGGACACGCTCTGACCTAATTATTAGTGATGACTAATGATGATTACAGCCTTAGTACAAATCCTTCTCTTAATAGAATGCCATTTCATTCATGTGATTTTGTATTCAGTCAGGATAAAATGGAGGAATATAAAAATATGTTTTTCCTCACCACAATGCAGACTGAAAAACTAGCTTGATGTAAGCATTGATCTACCCGGTGTTTTATAAAGATGATGTTTGGAGCAACATTATTACCTTTCAATTTCACATTTGGGTCTGCTCCAATTCGCTCCAGTGCTTTCGTCCATGCTCCTCTGGTCACAAGGCGTCCTTTTGAGGTGACAAGTACTATTGTTCTGTGGGTACAAACAGAACAGGTGTATCGTTAAAAGTGGCGCTTGACACAGACACAGACACTCACTCCCTTGATGAATGCTCTCAGGTCATTAAAAGTATATCACGACTTTTTACTTGTAGTAATTAATCCCTCTGCGGAAGGCTATTGGGTTTGCTGTGAGAGCCCATAATGGGCATTATGGGGCAGTCTGTGATAGGGGTGAAAAGATCAGTACAACCACAAAGAGAGTCTTACTCCTCTTTAAGGCCAGTGATGTAGTTGTCTATCTGTGCTGGGATGCCCATGAGAAGAGAGTTCCGAAAGCCTTTGGTGTCCAACACTTTCCCGGAGTGACCTTCGATGGCCGTCAGCTGCACACCGTCATCGGACTGGTAGATTTTCTTGCCGTTGACCTGGTGGAGTGCCACAAGAATTAATCGGTTACCATCAGTTGATTGTTATGCGGTCACATCTGACCCTCCCGCCATTCAGGGCAGACCTCACAGCACGATGATGTGGTCAAATTAATAAGGCTGAAATCGATTAGGTTGTTTCAATATCCGTGAGATTAATTCAGAGCGCCCTCATTATCCTCGTTTAAGCAAGTCTTTGATTGAGTCGAGCTGAGGCCAGTGATGGAGAGGGCACATACACACACACACACACACACGCACACCACACACACACGCACACACGCACACGCACACACACGCACACACACACACACACGCACGCACACACACACACACACACACACACACACACACACACACACACACACACACACACACACACACACATCTACACACACCTCTGTGAAGGAAAAGTCCTCTTTGATGTGGAAGAAGCGTGTGTTGTAGGATTCCAGTCGGATCTCCAGGAAGTGCTCGGATGTCTGTGGCTGGAGGTGGCAAAAGGACACACGTTAGCCTCCTCTAATAAGGATCACTGAATTGGCATCAGGGCTGGACATTAATGGTTGACCAGTTGCCCTTGGCTACCAAAATGGCAAAGTAACAACCAGATTTAGTTGGCTTTGGCAACCGAAACCTCATGCCTTGTTGCCAAGCTGGTAGCCACTTTTAACAACTTCTGAAAGTCACCGCTGAGCCCTGACCGCTGAGCCCTGATTGGCAGGCCATTATACTAGCACCACTATTGACAGATGCAGTGGTAATTCCTGGCTAAGGTCTCCTCGGCACTGTAGTTTAAATGTTATTCTATTGCTCTAAGTTGTTTTGGATAACATTGTCTCCCATATGAATACATGTAAATGTGATATAATATTGCTTAATGCATCACTTCCTGCAATACTCCCTGCTTGTAATGATCATTTGTGATTACTGTACAATGTTAGGCATGATATTACTATTGGGTTCAGGCCTTGGGCTTGGTATAGCACCTTAGTAAAGTCAATTGCTATTGGTGCAATATTATGAAACCGAAAGTAGACTGAGCAGAGGATCTCACCAGCTTAACGCGAGGTAGTTTCTTGGGCATGGGAACATCGACGACGGGCACTTCGATGTGTCGCGGGTAGGCCTCCGCCAGGCAGTCGCTCGGGCCGCTTCCCTTGGGGATGACCGCTTTAATCTTCACCCTCTCGCAGCCCTTCACCGAGCAGAAGGCGTAGTCCTCCTTCTCATTGTGCGCTCTCGCTTTCAGGAACAGCAGCCTGGAGGAGAGGAGGCGCGCACATCAATCCCAGCGCACACTGCGCACTGCACACTTCACTCCACAGGGACAGAGTCCAATTAAAAGTGCCCAGCGTTTGCTGGAGGAAGGATGTAGCCTCCCCCACCCTACCCACCCATCTACCTTCCACCAACCCCCCCCCCCAGTGTCTGTAGGGGAGCTTCTCTGAATACTCTGGTGAATGAAACACAGACAGAGGTCTCCTTACCCGGTCTCCTCCTCCCAGAAGTAGTATCCCCTGGACTGGTGCCCGTGGCCCATCTTGTCCCGGTCCATGGTTCGCATGAAGACGCCCGTTTTGCGCGTCTCTTTGGTGAGCCGGTTGTGGATGTCTGAGATGATGGTGAAGGCGGTTCCTCGAGGGTAGCAGATGCCGACGCTGATCCAGTCGCCCCTGCGTGAAGGAGAGAGGAGAGAGGGGAGAGGAGAGAGGAGAGAGGAGGGAGGAGAGAGGGTTAGAACAAAAGAAGCAGTCATAATAAAACATGTGTGTTGTGCCCCATAGGTGGAGCCAGAGGGCCGTGTTGAGGGTTAACTGAACTCTCACGGACTTCTCCTTCTAAGACGACGAGCGCTTGGCATCCAAAGGAATTACAACTCATCAGCACTGTATTCTGTCCATTTTTAACGCTGACCTGACCCGGAGCTGCACAAAGGGCTGCATTAAGCACAGTCTCCACCTCAAACCTCAAACCTCGGCTGCACACTTTCCTGGCCCTAATGTGTTTTGAATGTGTGTGTTTAGACGCCAAGCCAGTTTTCCGACACTCGTCTTTTTTTGGTGCTGTGTTTATGTGTTTATGCGCTGTCCCTCGCTCTCACTCTCTCTTTCTCTCTCTGTCACTCACTCTTTCACTCTCTGTCACTCACTCTTTCACTCTCTCTCTCTCTCTCACACACACACACACACACTCTCTCTCTCTCTCTCTCTCATACACACACACACACACACACAAAAACAACCCCTTCTCGCTCTCTCTTTCTCTCACACACACACACACACACACACCCTCTCTAGCTGTCTCTCTCTCTCGCTCAGGTCCTCCGCGGCTAACCTGTTGAAGTTGATGAGCCAGATGGTGACCTCGGCTGGGGCAGGCTTGTCCCAGTGCATAGTGTAGCCCTTGGCCAGGGCCACCACGGGCTGGAACTGCTGGTAGTGGTTCCTCTTCCCCAGGGCTCCCACCAGCCTCAGCGGCCGCTCCGGGTACTCGTTCTTCACCATGGTCAGGTCCTGGTTGGCCGGGTTGCGCGTCTGGACGTAGATCTGTCGGGGGGCGGAGGCGGTCGGGGCGGAGGTTAGGGTGGGGCAAGATAAGATAGACTCCAAACAGATCAAAACAAGAGAATTATATATTTGTGATGGAGAGAGAGAGAGAGAGAGAGAGAGAGAGAGAGAGAGAGGGAAGGTGGTGTGCCTGCCTGGGCGTGATAATGATTGCTTTGGCAGGTCTCGGAGGTGCGCCTCACCTGGGCGTAGTGCCCGCTGCAGATGGCAGCCCTCCAGTCGGGCACATCGATGCAGTCTGGGTGGCGCAGCAGCCAGTTGTCCTCCTTGACCAGGAACGCCCCCGGGTACTCGCTGACGGAGCCGTCCACGTCGTGGAAAATGGTGGTCTTGTCGCCGTCCATCTGCATCTGGTTGAACCAGGGGCCCGGCTCACCGAAGAACACGCGGGACGTGATCTGACATGGGGAGGGAGGACAAGACAAACACAGCAGGGAGATAAGCTGGAGAAGAGGAGCCTCTCTCTCTCTCTCTCTCTCTCTTTCTCTATGTCAATGTCTCTCTCTCTCTCTCTTTGTGTCACTCAGTGGCGGTTTTAGGTACGGGCGAACCGGGCGGTCGCCCGGGGCGGCATCTTGTATGGGGCGGCACGAGCGCTTAACCCTATGAGCCCGACTGACGCAAAGTGCGTCAAAAAACACTCATGGGGGCGCTCGTGGAGGTTCTCGCCTGGGGAGTAATTCAGTCTAGAACCGCCACTGGTGTCACTGTCTCTCTGTCTCTCTCTCTCTCTCCATGTCACTCTCTCTCTCTCTCTATCTCTCTCTCTCTATGTCACTGTCTCTCTCTCCCTCTCTTTCTCTCTTTATGTCACTGTCTCTCCCTCTCTCTTTCTCTCTCCATTGTATCACCTCTGTCAACCTTCGGCCCTCTGTTCCGTGTGGCATCCCGGTCAAGACAGCCGAGGCCCCCTGAAATCCCTCCTGACACGTCTGTTCTCGGGAAATAAATCACCCTCCGTCACGTCTCCGCTCGCCGCCTCCGAGGCAGCGGTGTTAATCCGCGCGGAGCACGGCGCGCGCTCACGGCGCGACATAAAACTCATTTCCACACATTCCACTGAGCACATCACCCCCCAAAGAGCAGGGGGAGTGTGTGTGTGTGTGTGAGTGAGGGGGATGAGGGGGGTGGGGAACAGTCGCTCCAGGGTGGAACTTACCGGAACGTCATCGAATGTGATGTCGGTGACGTTGTTGTTGGGGCAGCTCTGCCAGGAGTTGTTAAGTCGGAAGCCGAACGCGCTGGTGTGTCGGCCGTCAAGAGCGATGTACTTGCGGAAGGTGCAATTCTGGACGTTGATGGGCCCGTCATATATCTGCATTCCTCGAATGGGGAAGTTCCTTCAGGGGGCAGGAAATTATTCATCAGCGCTTCAGTGTCAACATGGAAGGCTGCGCCGTTGTTTTTTTTTGCACGATGAAATAAAAATGCATCGGCTGCGGATGGGAGACAACCTTCATCTCGAATCTCGTGCAGGCAAAAGGAGCCGGCCTCAGTCTCTGCACGTCAAATGTGTCATTACAGAAGAATTCACGCAGTGTTTTGATGAGAGGGTGTGTGTGCTACATATTCAGCTGCGGTGCCTTAAACACAGGTGCTAAGAGTAGACACATCGTTCTGCTCTTTGTATCCCATATTACTTAACCATCAAATTCAAGAATGCTTGGATCTCAGCTTCCTTTTTTAAATCTATTTGGGGAACATTGTGTGAGATCCAAACACTTCTGACTGGACTTCAAAGGCAGCTTTTTTGTCTGGGCGTTGTTGGATACTTACACTCCTCGGGGCAGCGTCCTGTCGGTCAGGTCAGGTCCTCCCGGGCCCCAGACGGTGTTCACGGGCGTGGGCATGCCTCGATTGGCGCTCTCGCCCACAAACAGCGAGTTCTTCACCTGCTGACGGGAGCCGTCGTCGTCCGGAAAGGTGCCTCCGCTGAGGGAGAGAGGACAAGACCGGTTCAGCAGCCACCACACACCACCATCGGCACCACCACCACCACCACCACCAACAGCACCACCCTCCACCTCCACCCCAGCCCATCCCCAGAGAGGCTACTTCCACGCGGCTAAATTGCTTTCCCGCTCTCTCCTGATGCATTCATTTCCCTCCAGCTTCTCCGGCTGCCTCCATATAAGGCGATTTCCAATTAAACTGACAATGCAGGGGTCGCCCAAGACGTTCCATAAATAAAACACATCAATTCATATTCCCATAAATGTATGCATATCTTTAAATAGCACACCCTCACCTGGCAAGCGTCAGGCCAATACCATTATCAGCAAATCTGTCGAAGAAAACATGACAGCACAGTTAACCCCCCACCATAAACCATTCATATGAAATGAGCTAAGAGACATATGGTAAGTCTCTAGTACATACAAATAGCACTACATATGATTAATGTAAACACAATATACTGTACAGTTGAGCGCATGCTGCTGGCTTATGTCAGCCAGCCTTCACAGAGTGAATAGTGGGAGAACATCATGTCAGATTTCGCAACCACTTCATGACTAACAGAATTCCACTGTAGGAAATTACAGCTCAGCTGAGCTGAGGACATCTCAGCCCACGAGATCTCTGTCCGCCCCTCAGGGATGGCCACTGCAGAGGGACGCGCTGGTGTGTGTGTGTGTGTGTGTGTGAGGGAGATCGGCGCGAGGCCCGCTACTCACTGGCAGTCGTCCAGCCACACGTCTCCTCCGCGCAGCCACGCCCCGTGGTCCTCGTTCTTGTAGGCCACGAAGTGGTGGATCAGCGCCGGCACCCTGGGCTTGAACGGGTCGGCGTCCAGATGCGGACCGTATCTGCGATAGGAACCAGAACGCAAAATAGACAAATCAAAAAAAAAAAAAAAATGAGACAAAATAAGACAAAAATAATAATGCAAAAAAAAAAAAAACACAAGAAAACATGTCATCTGTAAACACTCGATGATGCTCCGCAGCTCCCCAGAGCTCATTCAATTAGCCAACCAAATGTCTCGGAGCTTAATGGTGGCTTTCCATTACGCCGGCGTAAAGAGCGGGGCTTGCGCTGCGCGGCGGTGACTCATTCTCTTGCCGTTGGTCGTGGCAGATGGGGGGATGCGGCGCCAGACACTTTGATGCCTTCTGCGAGCGCGCGCATTTCACAGGCAGAGCTGCACTTAACCTGACAGCTCGCCAACTCGTCCGCCCGCCCGCCCGCCCGCCAGCCCGCCCGCCCGCGTGCGTAATGTGCGAAGCCCCCGGTGGACGTGGCGGAGAGGGGAGAGATGCGGCCGCACATGAAAAGGCGTGCAAATGAAGGGAAATGGGCGAGAGTGCTCACCTCGCGCCCACCAGAGAGAGGAAGGGCCTCTTGTCCTTGGCGTTGGCTTCAGTCGTTTTCACTCCATTGTCAAGGATCATCCCTGCCTGGAGCGCAGAACACGCCGATCAGACAGGAGGAAAGACAGACACAGAGAGAGAGAGAGAGAGAGAGAGAGAGAGAGAGAGAGGGAGAGAGAGAGAGAGGGGGAGAGAGAGAGAAAAATATCATGACTCACATATTCACTCTCCGCGCACAATTTCAAAAACAAACATATCAAACAAATCGCAGGAGACAAACAGCAAGATTCTCCTTCGGCTAACCAAGTGCGTCTGCATGAGTGCTCCCCGAGATATGCATCTGCGAGGACGTTGGCTTCATAAATCTGTTTTGATGCCGAACTTTAGTCACGCGTGCGTGGAGATTAAAGCCCCGACACGCACGCTTATCGTACACTCATTTCTCCGGCTAACGCCTGTTGCTCGCGGCGACGCTGTGATCGCCTGCGCTTCGGGCCCAAAGCCACATTGTTTATGCCCGGCGATGCCACCTTCTGAGGCACGGCAATCCCTCATGGCAGATGTTTTA
>NC_085004.1:14421598-14429098 GCF_963854185.1 Sardina pilchardus
TCCATACTAATATCTATGACAACGCTCTCTCATTTCACACACTGGGTTGCAAACAGAAGGGAGAGGGCCCTGTTGTGTGTGTGGGTTAGCATTTGCACACACTACTGCTCATGTGTGTGTGTATGTTTGTATGTGTGTGTGTGTGTGTGTGTGTGTGTGTGTGTGTGTGTGTGTCGTGTGTGGGTTATTATTTGCACACACTATTGTATGCTCACATTTGTATGTGTTTGTGTGTGTGTGTGTGTGTGTGCGTATGCGGGTGGCTGTGTGTGTGTGTGTGTGTGTGTGTGTGTGTGTGTGTGTGTGTGCAGGTGTGTGTGTGTGTGTGTATGTGTGTATGTCTGTCTGTATGTCTGTGTGTGTGCAGGTGTGTGTGTATCTTTGTATAATCTGTGGCTATAGTGTAAAGTATGTGTTGTAAGTATAAGTGTGCCCCTGTGCCTGCTGCAGTGTCTCTGGCTGCAGCTGTGCCACAGTGGAGGAGTCTCTCCAGCCGCGCCTCTCCGCCGCCATAACAACCTGCTCTGAGCGCTGTCACAGCTACTCAGCAATTACTAAACCATGCTAGTGTTATACCTGAGAATAAAGGCTTTACAATCTCTCTCTCTCTCTCTCTTACTCTCTCTCTCGCTCCCTCTCTCCCTCTCTCTCCCTCTCTCTCTCTCCCTCTCTCCCTCACTCGCTGTCTTGCACTCTCTTCTTTTCTTCTTTTCCCTCCCGTGGTCTCTCTCCTCACCTCGCATGCCTCTGATGTCTTTTCAGACACAGGAAATTAAAGGCTGGCCTCCGTTATCAGTACGCCGTGCGCACCACTCCGCACCACGCCGCACCTCGTCGCATCTCGAATTTTGTGAAAATTTGATGTCCCGAGTTCCAGGCGTCAAGGTGAGAGGACGCATCGGAGGAAGGTATAATTCGCCGCCCGGAGGCCACGGCGGTGGGCACGCGTGGCCCTTGGCTCGCCGTTGGCGCTGTTTAGTCGGTGGGGTCGGATCCCCCTGCAGGCATCACTCTCTCGCAGATGATGTGAGACAAGCTCGTTTTTTTTTTTTACCTCCTCCTCTCTCCCCCTCCCTCCTTCCCTCCCTACATCCTCTTCTCCTTCCTCCTTTGATGGGTTGTAATGTATTTATGCATGTTCCCGCTCAGCAATTATGGGCTTGATACACCCCAACGGACTTCTTAAAATATTTTAGACGTGCAACCCGACACTCGTACGCGTTTTCTTTAAGCAACATCCCTATCTTCATTCAGAGATGGTGTTCCTCGCCGTCATCAGATAGGTGTTGGAATTAATCACGCTTTCTCTCAGCTCAGACGAAAAAAAGCCTAAGAGAAGAAAAGATTCACTGCTGAACTTTAACCGAGGGCTAATCCTGTGATGTTACTTCTTGCATTGCAGCTACGTGAGCGAAAACTCAGAGTGGATTTCTTGCGTCATTTCGGAGTTTCGTGCTCTTATGAAATGATAAACTTCTTCATCAGAACTGTGTTATTTCTTTTTAAAGGCATCGTGTCCTGGGGGAAAGGAGGATGAAATAGGGGACATTAAATGACTGTTGCAGCTGAAAGACTTTCTGCGTGGGTTTAATTTTTTCTTATTTATTTTCCAATAACAGCAATTGTGATGTCAAACTGTCTTTCCTGTCAACAGCAATCTTTTGATGAGAAAATAAAATTGGTAAAAAATTATCATGTTGTCACGACAACAACCTCCTTTCACCCGTCTTTGCAAATGGTGCTATTATATTATACTTTAGCAAAAGAGCTATTTTCCTAGAGAATGATTATGTGTAATGTTTCCCTGAATAGCCCTGCTACTGTGAAGCGACAAAACACAAAACATCTGCACTACGCGCCGCCGCAGCAGCACCATCGCCTCATGCGGAGTACAAGAGATGCATCAACTTCCTGTGGGCTTATCCACCTGCAGCGCCAGAGTTGCACTTGAAGTCTGCAGCGTTTTCTATTGTTTGTATCTTAGATTAGTGCTATTGTGACACCCTACGACAGGTTAGTGTTGGTGTATGTGTGTTCATGTACCTGTGTGTCTGTGTGTGCGCACCTTCACAAAAAATCAGTTATATTCTTTATGAAATTTGTTGGCCTTTGTTTCAATAAATTGTTTGAGATAAGGAAATCACCATTGCACGCTCTTACTTCCATGATATAATAGCACTGTAGCTTGAACCTTTTACATTTTCCATCAGTTTCACCCGAAAGCCAGATATCCCTAACTTTTTGTGAGTAGTGTATGTGTATATGTGCATGCATACTGTATGTGTGTTTGTGTGTGTGTCTGTATGTGCGTGTGTGTGCGTATGCGCGTAGCTTTAGATCATCTGTGCATTCGTCCGTGTGTTCCTCACCTGCAGTCTTGCCGCGGCTTGGCCACGTAGCCGGGGAAAGCTCCGTTGGTGATGTCCCGGCACATCTTACTGTCCCTGTCGGAGGGCAACAGAGTGCCGGCTTTGATCATCAGCCCCAGGCAGTGGTCAAAGGTGTTCCTCTCCTCTGGCCCGTCCTCCGTGAAGAAACAGTGTCCCAGGGCATCATAGCCCACCACATCCTTCACCTGCAAAACACACGCAATATACCGTTCACCATTTGCAAGGTACTGTTACATGTGTGGAATGTGGATGCTGTCTTATATGGGTGTGCAATGTGTTGTGTGCAAATATTCCACCGAGTTAAACTCAATGTAAATGTTTAATTCTTGTTGATCCACTTGTTTGTTTTGCCTTTTCCTTTGAAATCATTACCGGTGCGTTCTTGTAACACTCTAATGGTAATGCCAATAAAGCTACTTTGAATTGGAATTTAATAGAAAGAGAGAGAGAGAGAAGAGAGCGAGAGAGAGAAGAGAGAGAGAGAGAAGACAATGACAGAAAGGGTGAGAGAGAGAAAGAGACAGGGCTAGAGGGTGCGATAGAGCGCGCGAGAGAGAGAGAGAGACATTGAAGAGGCCCGCGGCTCAGCGCTCCCACCCACACACTTTCAGACAGTCTCTCACCCCCCCCCCCCACCCCCCCTGCTGTGATTAAGGCTTATCTCTCTCCTGACAGCAAGAGGAAAAGATGTGTTTGTGTTTACGCTTATATCATTAAGAGCTTCAAAACACCAGGGCAACTCACGAGAGAAGCAACAAGAAGGAGCCCACGGCGGCCATGATGTTATCTGGCAGATAAGAGCCAGTGGAGGCTTCAGTTGAGCCCTGTTAATCGCGTCGCAGCACAGGCTCACCAGAGTCCCGTCACACCGCCCCTCCCCTCCACCCCTCCTCAGCATCAGGACCGCAGAGCCACCAGCACTGTCATGGTGGGATGTCGCCGTGGCGACAGCAGCCTACCTCAAAGTTTGCTCATGGTAAACTAGGAAATGCTTCAAATGCTTTCCACCATTTCTTTACATGGGCTTCATTTCAACACCCAACCCCCCCCCCCCCCCACACACACACACACACACACACCACACACTCGCTTCGGGCTGGGATCACCCCTTGACATTACCGGGGAGGTGCAGGACTGTTTTCAGTACAGTTAGCATTTCATTTTCCTCAGGCTCTCTATCTTCATGTTCAGTGTTTGACACTAATTAACCAAGGTCAAGGATCTGATCTGGGACCTGCGGCTAATTCCACCCAGGAGCATGAGCTATTGCACGTCTGGCTCCCCTGGGGGTCCCAGAACTCCCTGAGGGAGAGAAAAGTACTGAGGGCAGCACGTTATTACCCCCACTGTAACGTCATGGCGACCACCCGCCCGACCGCCCACGGCAATAATCGACCTGCGGTCCAGCGGCCAGCCCCCTATTGGCCACGACTCCGTTCCGCCCCCCCAACCGCCATCCATCTGGCGGCGGGCGACAGATATGGGGGCCGACGAGGGAGCCAACG
Organism: Sardina pilchardus; assembly: GCF_963854185.1. Classification (NCBI taxonomy): domain Eukaryota; kingdom Metazoa; phylum Chordata; class Actinopteri; order Clupeiformes; family Clupeidae; genus Sardina; species Sardina pilchardus. The sequence continues at coordinate 14,425,494 of NC_085004.1, forward strand.
AGAGGGAGCGGCGGCCACTGAACTCCTCACCCCGTGGTGCGGAGGTGGAGTCTGGAGCCCAGATCAAGGCCTCGGCGCGCCTCCTCCAACCGCCCACCCTCCCCTGCTCCCCTTCGCCGGGATGGAGCTTTTAGCATCTGAATCGACTGACGGCCCCCGGGGACCCCGAGGAGCCTTGGCTGTGCTCAGCTGGGCCCACGCTCTGCTCATTAGCGGCCCAAACTGCATTCGTTTGCAGCTAATTACTTCTTTTCCTTGTCGTTTGTCGCATCTGATGCTCTAATTGGCCTTATTTTTTCGGGAGAGACTTTGAATGGCGATCTGAGGCTTACAGGCAAGCTTACTTGGAGGTCTGTGCACACAGACTTCAAGAATTGGGCTGGTGTGTGTATGTGTGTGTGTGTGTGTGCCTTTCTATGCATATGCTCTGTACAGATTCTTGTGTGCTGAGACAAGGCAGAGTTGGTGCGCGTTTGTCTATGTGCATATGGCAGTGTTTGTGTGTTTATGTGGGTGCCAGTGTGTGTCTGTGTATGAGTTTGTGAGTGACTGTGCAAATTTGTATGAGAGAGAGAGAGAAAGGGAGAGAGAGAGAGTGTGTGTGTGTGTGTATTTGTGTGTGTGTGTGTGTGTGTGTTTGTGAGCGAGAGAGTGAGTGAGTGTGTGTGTGTGAGAGAGAGAAAGGGAGAGAGAGAGAGAGAGAGAGAGAGAGAGAGAGAGAGAGAGAGAGAGTGTGTGTGTGTGTGTGTGTGTGTGTGTGTTTGTGTGTCTCACCAGAAGCCCATTGGAGCCGTGCACAGTGACGCAGCGGGAGAAGGTGTGGTGGATGGAGAGGTCGCGCACGTAGGTGGGGGGGTCGTAGCCGCCCTTCTCGTCCACGTCTCCGTTCATGTGGAAGTGCACCGGGTAGTGACCCATCGACTGCTGACCCATGTGCTGCAGCTCCACCCCTTCCACATGCACCGCGCGGAAACCCCTCTCCACCTGAGAGAGAGAGAGAGGGAGAGGGAGGGAGAGAGAATGAGAGAGAGAGGGAGAGAGATAGAAAGACAGAGAGAGCAAGAGACAGAGAGGGAGAAACAGACAGACAGACAGAAAGAGAGGGAGAGACAGAGGTTTAACATTCAATTATTGGATCAGTCCTCAAATCAGAGAGAGAGAGAGAGAGACAGACATTTGGAGGGGAGGGGGTGAAGGTGGAGGAAATCTGATATAAACATAACTGACAAGCTGCATATGTGGCGAGCAGAAAAAAGACGGTGGGTGATGAGTGGATGATATGTATGCACGTCCGCGTGCCAGGGATATGTATTTCATATCTGAATCCCTGCCATATTCGCCAGGACCTTCCATGCCCCTGCATATCCATTTCGGGATTGCATTCGCGCTTCCCTGGGGACTCCCGATTAGGTACTGGCATGTTGGCGCATTCGAAATATGGGACCCAGAACCCCCCCCCCCAGGGGTGGTGGGTCCAGGGAGGGTCCAGGGATAGAAATACATTCTGCGGCATCTGGCCATCCCGTGGGAACGCCCGGGAGAAACTAACACTGGTCCGTTTCGTTGCGGCGCCGTAGTGGCCCGGGGCCGGGCCGGGCTTGTGACGTAAGCTGACCTAGATCAGACCAGCCCTCGCAGCCCTTGGACTGCTTTCCTCCCGCCCCGGTACTACTTAATTAGATGAGGTCGCGGCGGAGCAATCAGAGGAATTTTGTCCGGGGGTCACGGAGACGACGGACGCGCCTCCTTCCAAGCCTTTAATTGTGGCCGAAAAACCGTCGATAAACAAGCACCCTCGAGCCAAGAGTGAAAACACTCCAGTCAGATGTTAAATAAAGGGTCAGTGTGTCATTTCAGCTCTGCTATTTTAATGAGAGTGATTGGAGCGCTGCTTGATATGACTGTCATTAAGCCTAATAGGGATTTGCTCTTGGTTTCTGACATTCCCGTGTCCCACTTCTGCAATAACACATCTGGCCGTGGTTAAATTACTGACTGCTTTTCAAATTGACGAAAGCGAGCATTTAAGGAGACGTACATGTATAACCGGTCCTGCCAAGTGCAATAACTCATCAGCGATGTACCAACGACACGGCTTTGTTTGGAAAATATACAAGTGTTAAAAATCTCATTAGCTAAGTCACAACTGTTTACTTGATTCAGTACAAACATTCCTTCAAACTTCATCATCGATGCTCGTCATGCACTGGACCAAGAGCATGACACGCGATGCTGAGCGACTAGATCAGGAAGTGTCTGCTTGATTGTGAGTGACAGGAGGGGATGACGAGGATCAGAATGCATTAGGCGAGGCGCCTGGGGTCCCCAAGGCTCTGTCCCGTCATTCGCTGGCGGGACAAAGGGGGTGTCATGTGGTGTTGTCCGCCCGTTCAACCGTTCGACCGTCTGTCCGTACCTTCAGGTGACCGCCGAAGGTGTCGAAGTCGAAGAAGTTGCAGGCCTCGGTGCCGTAGCAGGTGGGCTGCATCTCCCCGCGGATGAGGATGTTCCGGGTCAGCAGGCCGACCTCCGCCCGCATGTCCACTCCGTCCACCTCCTCGCCCATGTGCACGAAGGCCGGCTTGCCTACGGAGGGGACCGACACACACACACACACACACACACACACACACACACACACACACAGAGACACACACACAATCATCATTCTCCATCCTCTGCTTGAGCGGCGTTGTCAGTCAGCAGGCACGTGGAGGCCGCGGGAGAGCAGCCATTAGCAGCGTTCTCCAGCAGCAGTAGCAGCTGCCACGGAAATGTTCCATTCCGACGCCACTCACTCTCTCTCTCTCTCTTTCTCTCTCACACACACACACACACACACACACACACACACACTACACTAACTCACTCACACACACACTCTTGCTCTCAATCAGGCAGCAGGGCAAAAGAACATTTCTCAAGGACAATTGAGAACTTCAAATGAGAAGAGTGAGACTACAGTATGTATGAGAGAGAGAGAGAGAGAGAGAGAGAGAGAGAGAGAGAGAGGGAGGGAGGGGAGAGAGAGTGAATAAAAAAAGAGTGAGATAGAATGGAGGGCTAAAAGAGCAAGGGGTGAAAACATTGAGACTGGGACAGAGAAAGGGGGACGAGGCTGAGAGAGAGAGAAGGAGGGAAGAGGAAAAAGAGGACAGAGAGATGGAGGGAAGAGGAACGAGAGAGGAGAGAGATAGAGGGAGGAGGAGAGAGGGAGGGAAGAGAGATACAGATGCTTGAGTGGGGTATGTGACCCAGATAGTGGGAGCGAAGATGGTTATGTTGGTCTGCAGATGACTAATGGGAAGGATAGAAAAACACACACACACAAACACACACACACACACACACACTTTTATTTCCCTGTGCCAGGAGAAAGCCACTCTGGGGTGAAATCACACAGGACTGGGCGACACACGTGCTCCAATTGCTTTTCCTAATGGATGAAAGGACCCTTTTAGGGCTTTATTTATTTGCCCGTTTATTTTTTCAGCATGACGACAGCCCCCACTCATCCGCGCTGGCGCGGGCCAAGAGTAACAGCGTGCTAGCGAGCCACGGAGCGGGAGGCAGCACTGGGGGCTGGGATACTAACACAGGTCATA
>NC_085004.1:14434098-14516598 GCF_963854185.1 Sardina pilchardus
ATCCACCTGAACCAAACGTGTTGCAGGTGCCAATATATGCTAATGCTGGGGAAAAAAAGCAAACAACCCGACACGACATAAAACAAAACAAAAACAGGAAAACAGGGACGAAGAAAAGAAAAGCAGCCCGAGGAGAGAGAACATCGCGTCTCACTCGAGGTCTAACGGCCCGCTGCAGTCTGGCGTCGTCTCCGGTTCGTGCGAGCGCAGAAAGTGGAAACATACCAGCGGAGATTTGCGTGTTTAATCCGCGCACAGGTAAACGGACTAGCGTGTTGTGCAGCTCACGCCTGCGGGTGTGTGGTGCTGGTTTTGGAAGGCGTGGGGGTGGAGGGGGTGGGGTAATTATGTGCATCGTTTCAGAACGACTCTGTCTTGACGAGCGATCTCTACCGAGTGACAGTCGACACGTGTTTGTTTTCAGTGATTATTTAACCTTTTGAAAGGGGAGGAATGTTTAATCCTCTTTGGAAAACAATCGCAGAAGTGAGCCTCTCCCCAACACCCAGGGCAAGCTTACCCCGCAAAGCCCCCCCCCCCCCCCCTCTCTCTCTCTCTCTCTCTCTCTCTCTCTCTCTCTCTCTCTCTCTCTCTCTCTCTCTCTCTCTCTCTCTCTCTCTCTCTCTCTCTCTCTCCCAACCGATAAGCGAGCGGTTATAAAACACCAGACCGCCACGCTGTTGCAGCTGTGTGTGTGTTCGGTTTCTCCCCTTTATCATTGTCTGCTCCGATAGGCTTCGGGACAAAGAAAACATTCCCAGTGAAAAACCCGGTCAGATCTCTATCTATCTATTACACAGCGCTGCAGCATGACTCCACAGAGCAAAGCCACCCCTGTTCACCAAAAATGCCATTCCCATTGCTCATCCTTTGTCTATTTTTCTATTGCTATATATTTTATGGCCTCGGCGCAGCGACTCCTGTTGTCCCGCGCGTCGGTAGATCAAGCCTATCAGGGCCATGGGTCTGTCGCTGGATTCGCACTATACATCTGCTCACTCGGCAGCCAAAGGGAAAGGTCAGAGCAGGGGAGAAACACATCTTAAAAGTGTTAGTGAGCCGACAGGGGCCTTTTCCTCCCACACAGCATCCTCGGTGTAAAAACAATTTATGTAATGGAGTGATGCAGCAGTTTCGGGAAACTTTCCTGGACAGGTCAATTCCTGCTCTGTTGAAACCAGCTGCAGGGTTATTCAAGTGAACACCACTTTCTTTACTTAACCGAGAGGGAGAGAGAGAGAGAGAGAGGGAGGGAGAAAGAAAATTGAGTGACAGATCAAACAGAAAGGGCAAGGCTTTGCACAACTCTGTGGGCCACTTCCTCTCCGCCACGTTACAAAATCCCTGTCTTCCACTGCTCGGCCTTCAACACCCAAACTGCTCTCTCTAAGACTCTAGCGAGAAACCACACGCTCGCAAACACTGATTAGTTTCTTTGCTTATTTGTGGCTTCAGCCAAAACTCGGTGGAATCTGGGAACGCTGGGCCCGAGTCAAATATTCATAATTTCCAGACTCGTCTTGTCCTCCACGCGGGCCCTCCCAGTTCAGTTCCAGCTCGTCATCATCCCATTCCCAACCCTGCTCGGGCATGAACTGCGGAGTTCACGAGCATCCAGCTCGGGCCTGACCCCTGAACGCACGCACGCGCGAGAGAGAGAGCGCCGCCCAGGACCGATACATGCTTATGCAAGCTGAACACCAGGTCCAGATAGAAAAGCACAGCAAGCAGAAACCAAACATGCTTGGCAGTGCAAATAACACATCCCTTTTTGAACTTTCCAAACAGACTCGGAGTCGGCACGGCATGGACAGAACTCGCCTCGCCACGTATAGGGCTTGCTTCAGCAAACAGCGGCGGAGGTGTCTGGGGGGAGAGTAGGGATGGGTATTGATAAGTTTTTATCAATATCGATGGCATTATCGATTCTGCCTATCAATCCAATTCCTTATCAATTCTCTTATCGATTCCCAAAAAAATGTAGGTGCTCCCACATTTTTCATTGCATCGCCTTTAACGCCAAAAGGTCACCTTTTATCGCTCTCCTTTCATATAATGTGAATGATTTTTTAACAATAAGGCGTAGAAAAAGCTTGTCTTTATTTAAAACACAATAAGGAATATACATATTCTTTATAAAGAATTATAAAGATGTATAGCCTACAGTGTATATATATATAATATAATATAATTCTTTATATATTCTAATCTATAGCCTACTGCTGACATTTTTCTGATAGTCATGACATTCATGACTATTCATATTACAACTCTGCCTCTTTAATTCAGCTGTCGGCTTGAAGCCTCAAATTGTAAACAAAGTAGCATAGTTGGCTAGCTTATTATAGTCTACTGGTTGGACTGTTCAGTTTCCCCACGTGTGTTTAAGTTGCAAGGTAGGCTAATACTTTGTCTCCTTGGGACAGGCCCTTTTGAGTCTTAGAGTTGGAAAACATTGAGATGATCAGTCAACTTGAATGCAAGAGTTTGAATCAAATTTGTGCAGTAGCCTACGCTATGATGCTAACCGAAATTAATTATAATGTCGCTAGTTGTCTTCTATGCGTCATTGCTTTCACGATTGTGAATGTGCATGTCGAGGGGCGGGTGTCGCGCACGAGAGAGGGAGAGGGAGAGAGAGCGGGCCAAGGGGGTTACTTATATACAGTTTGGCAAGGTTGCACGCATAGTCTACAATTAAAACTCGTGAAGGAAACGTATGTTTTCACCCGAGCAGCGTCAGGTGCACCTAGAATTATTTTCAGGCACACTCTTAAACATTTTGGGCGCATATGCACTCTGGAGCCCTGGACCGGGCAACGTTAGCACCCCTCCGTAGTCTGTCAAACACATGAATATATACTTTTTTGATCCCGTGAGGGAAATTCAGTTCTCTGCATTTAACCCAATTTAACCGAATTAGTGAACACACAGCACACACATGACACTCTTGGAGCTTAATCCCATGCTTCACGGACAAATGTTTTAACATATTGCTGGTATTACTACCCTTACACGATTTGACTTGTAGTAGGCTATGAGTCGTCGCAGAGGGCGTGTAGTAACACAAAATTTCAGGAAAACTGGAAAAGGTCCGACGTCATGCAGGCTGAGGGAATCGTTAAGGGAATCGATAACAAAAAAGATGTACGATGTCGATGGAATTGATAAGTTAAACCCGGTTCCAAGACGGAACCGGTTACCGATGCCCAACCCTAGGGGAGAGCGTGACTGATTGACTGACCTTGAACTTTGACCTGGTTGGAGGCGCAGGCGGGGCAGGGCAGCACGTCGAACTCCTCGGCCTGGTGCATGGAGTAGTCGGTGCTGGCCACCACCAGGCGGTCGCCGGCCCTCCAGCCCCGGGCCTCGTCGGCCAGCTCCAGGATGCTGGAGTTGGACAGCATGTCCACCGTGATGGACGCCTGTGGGCGAACTGCGGAGAGAGGGGAACAAGAAAAATGTCAGCTGATGACACAGAGCGAGAGAGCAAGAGAGAGAGAGAGAGAGAGAGAGAGAGAGAGAGAGAGAGGCAAAAACTAAACACTGAATTCCGAGGAACCTGCCATAAATGTGATCCTCGGAATAATCATCCAGAGGCCAATTAGCCGTGAATCAGCAGTTACTAGGCAACTGCTGAAAGTCTGCTTTCAAAACATAGCCAAAATATGAGGTGGGAGACAGCTGAACTCTATAGTGCACATGGCTTCCAAGCTGCCATAATCCCCAGTCATTGTTGTGTGATGGAGCTCTAATTTACAACAATAAGCACATACATCATTCATATAATTCACTGTCAACAGGAAGAAAAAGCACGAGTGATGTAGCAAAAAAAAAAAGCATTTCTGTCTTTCTGTGTGTGACAGACAAGCCGCGTGTTGACGCAGGCTCTGTGACAGATGGTGGGAGACTGAGGAACCGATGCGGTGACTCCTGGAGTCTCCACAGGATGGCACTGGCTGAGACGCAGACGGCAAGAAAAAAAAAATTAACTCGTGATCACTGGAGGGCCGAGATAAAACTAATGTTCAGAAGGTCTCAGCAGATTAACTGCCGCCGGTGGGAGGCCGGGAATCCAATAAGGGCACCAGTTGCAGTCTCAGGACGGCACGCCACCCTCCCTCCCCACGTCTCCCTCTACAATAAATACTATGCGACGTGCCAATGAAAACACTCAATTTTTCAAAAAGAATTTCTCAAGGCTTTTGTGTAGTTTGTGTTGGTGGTTAAAGTCAGTAGAGTAACGGGTGGATCTCATGGGGCCACTGGTCCAGCTGGCGGAGAGGACGCAAACACAGCTGAGTCGGACGACGGAGCGAGTGAACAGGAATCCCACAGATGAGCGCAGGAGAATAGAAGGAGGAGGAGGAGGAGGAGGAGGAGGTGGAGGTTGTGGGTGGCCAGTGGTGGAAAACTCACATACAGTACAGTAGCTGATGAGATTAACAGATGCTTGTGTGTGACATGTGATTAGATTAGTAGGAGCATGTGAGGCGAAGGAGAAACGTGGACAAAAAAAAGCCTTCTGTTGGATGTTTCCTGTACAACCTCCCATAAATAATAGTCAAAGCGGTGGTCAAATATTTCAAAACAGCAAAGCATAAAGCATTGAGTTTTATTGCTGGAGCGGGTGAGCACATGAGACAGGAGGAGAGAGAGAAACAGAGAGAGAGAGAGAGAGAGAGAAAGAAAGAGAGAGTGGTGGTCATGCAAGGAGTGCTGTAGGTTGCTCTGCTTCCACTCAATGGACACAGAGGGAAACCGCACACCCAGAACTAACCAAAACCACTAAACATGGCTACCCTCCGAATCTCCTCTCTGAGAGCCGTCGTAAAAGCAAGGCTTTTGGGGCTTCTGACAAAATTCCTTTGCTGTTTTGGGTGCTTAAAGAGGATTTTGTCATCGCCCCGAGGTTCCCCAAAACATGACCCACCTGTCTGTGTAAACACGGACTTCTCTTTCTTCTCCTCATCCGTGAGCTAGTCCTAAAACACATGGCTGCCCTGACTGCCTCAACCTGCTGTACGCTTGTACCTGACTTCCTTAGCATTGTGCGATGCGATGTTATCACATCCTCTTGGCTAATTTCAGCTCTCAGAAGGTCAGGACCTCGTGCGGGTTCCCGCCTCCCCCTGCAGCAGAACAACCTGACTAAGCTGGATTATGCTCCTCCAGGGATGCTTGTCATTCCAGGGCGCCAACGTTGACTTGTTAGCGTGTCTATCAACATGTTGGCACCCTCTCTGCCCTTACAGCGCTAGCCTTTTGTCCTCCCACCGCTCCCCCCCCAAGGATGGAGGAGCCTGAACTCCTCGCCACCTCCACACGCATGCCATGTTACCCAGACCGCAGATATGTGTCTTCACGCGAAGGGCGGGGGGTGTTGGGGTATGGGCGAGGGAGTTGGGTGGAGGGTTGGGTGGAGGGTTGGATGGGTGTGTGTGTGTGTGTGTGTGTTGGGGGGGGGGATGTTGTTATGCAGGGAGACATGCAATCCACGTGACGAGGCGCGTCTGGCAAGCCCAGGCAGAGGAGAGAGAGAGAGAGAGAGAGAGAGAGAGAGAGAGAGAGAGAGAGAGAGAGAGAGAGAGAGAGAGAGAGAGAGAGAGAGAGAAAGAAAGAGAAAGCGTGAGCAGGCCAAGTTTCCAAACCTCAGAATTCACCCTCTCCAACATTCCCACCTCCCCGTCCCGCACCTCCTCAGCCAATGCAAATTTCTCTGATTACAGCCCTACACAAACGTAAAGTGGCTGAGACAGATGGAGCGTGGCGCTAGTCACCGCCGCGGAGACTGCGGAGGGCCGCCGCATTCCACACATACCCAGCTTCCCGCACAGAAAGCGCACTCTGTAGTTGTGGCAGACGCCGTCGAGCTGGTCCTTGTTCAGGCACACGAAGCCGTAGTTCCTGTCGTTCTTGGAGAAGATCTCGCCCGTCATGTTCGCCGGGATGCCGTCATGGGTCTCGGCCTGCATCAGAGAGAGAGAGAGAGAGAGGGTGATCGAGGGCAGAGGGTCAAACGCTCGTCACAAGTTCGCTCTGAAGTTGACCGCAAGGATCGCAGGCAATATTGGGCGAATCATAATCTGTGTAAATCAAACATTGTGGTCAACCCATCCGACTCATACTCTGTGTAAATCAACCCATCCCGACTGATTGAGTGTCTGACTCCTCAACTTAAATGAGAATGGCTTAACTCTGGGAGATGGGAGGCTGTGCTGGGTTGATGGCATAAACAAAATGTGGGTCACAGGCGTGGCAGAACTGCGATCTAGGTCAACGTTTTTGTTTAAACATACTGCTTTTAAATGCGCCTGACGGCTACATACTTGCCATTGTTTTTCTCGCTGTTTGTTTGTTTCTGCATATGTAATAGTACACTCTGTGCCTTCTCCCTGTGTGTGTGTGTGTGTGTGTGTGTGTGTGTGTGTGTGTGTGTGTGTGTACCTCCATGTCCATTGGGTTGCTGCAGAGTCGCTCGGGGAAAGCCTTGTGGAGATCAGAGAGCTTCTCCCAGTCTCCAGAGCCTCTTTCATCATCCCGGTCGAACCACTCGGTCCACTCCGCCTCTGCAGGGTACATAACGCACCACATAAGAGAACACACACACACACACACACACACACACAGATACACAAGCAAACAACAACACAATGACACACGCACACACACACACACACACACACACACACACACACACACACACACAGTAACTCGCACACATGCACAAACGCACACACACACACACACACACACACACACACGCATGCATGCATGCATGCACACACAAGCATACTTGTACACAAACTCTCTTTCTCTCTCTCTCTCTCTCTCTCTCTCTCTCTCTCTCTCTCTCTCTCACACACACACACACACACATACACACCCACACATACACACACACACACACACACACACACCACCCACTGAGTTCAGTAAGCCCCTGTCTCTGCCCTGTCAGAGAGAGTCCACGTAGATATTAAACTAATTTACATCCAGAATTCAGCCTCTTTTCCATTCTGCCTGTCAGAAAGTATTTGCGGCCAAGTAATTGAGGAGCTTTCTCCCCGCATTATTTTCTGCCTGATGAGCTAGCGCCAACAGGGAATGCTGCTTGCTTTGTTCAGCTGTATTCAAATCAAATGCATTAAAACAGCAATGAAAGGCAAAGAGATAGAGAGAAAGAGCCTTGAATCAAGAGTAGCTCACCTCTTCTTTGATTACTAATAATCTCCAGCAGAGTTTGCCTCATTTCAGAGACGCTTTATGGTGATGATTATGCATTGCGTCCACTACAATAACCGGAGCTTCTCTACACTATGAGGGTCCATTGTGGGCTTAAGGCGGAGATTGGACACAAGCAAATGTCAATATAGACCCTTGAGAGAGACTGTCTGAAATCCTTGAAACACAATACATAATCCATATCATCTGTCACCCTCCAATGGCAAAAGCCTCTCTTTCAAGAACGCCATTATCTATAATTTACTGGGTTGGTTTGAAGTGTTAACGGTGCTGTATTTTTCCTGACCAGTGGTATAATGTAGAGGACCTGCATTATACCACTGGTCAGGAAAAATACAGCACCGTTAACACTTCAAACCAACCCAGTAAATTATAGATAATGGCGTTCTTGAAAGAGAGGCTTTTGCCATTGGAGGGTGACAGATGATATGGATTATGTATTGTGTTTCAAGGATTTCAGACATAAACTACCTAAGGCTCCTCCACCTGTAATGAAGGGATGCTGGAGGAGGACCAAGAGCTCTTCAAGCTGAGAGACTGTGGCTGAGATGGTGCTGGTTGAGTAAAGCCTACATGTACCTTACACTGACAAAATTTGGGAAAGATACTTGAAAGACTGTAGTCTTTTGAGTAAAGCTTTAATGAGGTGCATTAGTTACTGTAAAAGACTACAATCTTTCAAGAATCTTTCCCAAATCTTGTCAGTGTAAAGGCTGGCTTACATTGCACGATTTTGGTCTGTTTTAACAGTCGGCGACTACTTTTCCAAAATCGGGCGGAAATCTTGCCAGTTGTACTAGAATCTCGGCGCGCTCCCGTCATCTACATCGTTTAGTGTAAGGTGCCAATCTTAGCGGTTTTAAGTCCGTCGGAGTCAGTCTTTTTCTAGTTTTGCCGTTACGACAATATCAAACATGTTTGATATTATCGTAAGTCTTTTCAGTCGTGGCTCATGCAAATAGTGACGTGAACATTAAAAACCAATAGTGACCTCGGTCGACGAACACGAAAACGGAAGGGGCAAAATAGGCGACAGCTGTAGCCTGTATGATTACTTGTTATTTCATTTCTTATAATTTATTAGTCGGCTATTCTACGTGACAGAACAACTCTATATCTGTTAGTGATGTCACACTATCAAACAATGCTGCAGAAACGCGAAAAAATTACTTTGATATGAGTAGCCTATCATGTGAGTTCCTGTTGATGATGACGTATAGCCTAGTGCACGATGGAAATAATTTGAAGGAATCTAGCAGCAGTCTTGTAAATAGTGACCACAGTCTTTGCAAAATCCTAATCTGAGACTGGCCTGTGACTAGTCTGTGACTAAAAACTCAATGAATTGTCTTTAGATGTGAGAGGGTCTGAGACTGTAGTCTTTCAAAAATCTTTTCCAAATCTTTGCAAAGTCTGGCAATGTAAGGTAGGCTTTAGGTAGGCTTTAGTCGAGAAGAGTTGGCTGTTTATTTACCTTGGACCCACTGGCTGGAGGTGGTAACAGTGAAGTGTTCGCTGTAGCCTGTCTGGAAGATCTTGGAGCTCTTGGCCTCCGAGGACGCCTTGGTGCCTGTGGCAGAGGAGTACACAAACACACACACGCACACATGCACACACACACGCACACACACGCACACACACACACACACACACACACAGTGGGGTGTGAGAGGCGCAGTACATCTGCCTCAGCATATTTGGACCGATCTCTTGGCCCCACAGAGGATGTGTCATATTTGCCTTCTGACACTGTGCAAACAGAGGCGATTAGGGGCCTCACCTTGATAGATGGCACGGTCCTCGACGGCAGCGGATGGATCTCCTTTCACTGTGATGAAACTCCATGGATGACTGTAAGTATCAGAGGGAGAGAGAGAGAGAGAGAGAGAGAGAGAGAGAGAGAGAGAGAGAGAGAGAGAGAGAGAGAGAGAGAGAGGGGAGGGAGAGGGAGAGAGATAGAGAAAGAGAGAGAGAGAGAGGGGGGGAGAATAAGAGAGATAGTGAGAGGGAGAGAGAGATAGAGAGGGATGGGGGGTAAGAAGGGTAGATGGGATTGACAGAGAGAGTATAGAGGAGACAGACAGGGAGAGACAGAGATGTCTCTATTAAATAAACATTCTGACACTCAGCTCTGTAAATGATGTTGACACAAGGTGTGATTGGCGGCCAGAGAGGTACTCAAGGCAGCCTGGGTAATTACAGTTAGGGAGCGACTACCATCAGCCACACATTGATCGGGGACCTCCAGTGAGGAGACAGCCTGACAACGCCATCAGGTCGCTCTGGCATTCCGACCTGTTCCGACTGTCAGCCAGGAAAATCAGGAGGATGAGTCAGGATCTCCCGGCTGACACTCGGAGACTGACGCCGTGGCACTGTGATACGCTTCGGATCTGAGCAGGCAACAGCATGCTTAACAAGCAGAGCCTCCGCCCCCAGATAGGTCTTAAAAAGATGAGCTATGTGCATGCAAATACGCCTTGTGCCAAACGCATTCACATTCATCTGCATCTGCCTGCCATTTACTTCATGATTACTGGCTAATAAAAGCTATCCCCAAGGCACCAGGGGTAATTTTCAGACTTTAAGTGTGATTTGGTGAGGCTGTGTAGCGCGGTGGGTGACATGAGACACTCCCCTTTCACCCCCAAGGTCCTAGTTCCCTCCGTCATGTGGAGAAGCCATGTGGAAATATTTTAATGTGAATGTTTGTCAACTTTTATCCCCCCCCCCAAACCCGAGCAAGACGAGACCCGTTGGCCACCGCTGACTCGGCTAGCCGCTCCACAGAAGCAGTCCCAGAATTTACATGAAAATCCAGCCAGTCACGGAAGGGCTACCGCTACCGCGGCCGAGAGGTCCAGGGACAGAAGAGATAATTGTGACCCTCGACAGCTCGGCGCACGCTTCTGCTGTGAACCCCCGAGATCATAATTATCTAAACCAGTGGAATTCTGACAGTGACTTCAGCGCATTCCACTGAGAAGGCACAAGCCTGGGGTGTGGATGAGTTTAGCCCAAATTAAAGAAATTGTTCCAGACTTATGTCATGCGGGCGTGCAGAAGGTGAGCCTGCTTTTCTGGTGAGCTGCCATGTCGCATGCTTTATTGACCTTAATGCTTAATCCGAACACGAGTCATTTTTCAAGTGTCTGCGACCGAGGGGATGCAATGGAAAGACTCGGTCGGACAGAGCAGGATTTGGCCCGCCGAAAGGCAAATCGATACTCGGAGAGTAAATCTGGGGTTGAGGGGGAGAGAGAGAGCCATCTTTCAGCAGGGGATAAATCAAGTTTGGAAAACCTCAAAGTTATTTTGCACCGCTGTCCTAAGACAGCTTTGGACATTTCGGGGGTGGGGGGGGTGGGGGATCATCTGCTTGATCTATCATGGCTGTTTTCCCGTTCATGCTCAACTAGGGTCCAAGAGAGAGAGAGAGAGAGAGACTGAGAGAGAGAGAGAGAGAGAAAGACAGAAAGAGACAAGTACCGGAATCCCAGCCGAGTGAGCTCCCGGCTGCCTAATTTGTTGAGCGCCTTCTTGGCCGTGTCCTCCAGGTTGTTGGAGCCCTCGTCGTTGACCACCATGGCGAGAATCATGCCGTCCTCCACGGCCGCCACGTACTGAGCCAGCCGCCGGCTCTCGTCTTTGCTCCGGTACGTGTCAAACCTGCGGAGGCACCCCAGACAAGCACATCAATAAAGATTAGCGTGCAGAGGAAACTTAAGATGACCACATCAAGGGGGAAGGGTGGGCATGGATCACTTAAACCCATTCAATGAAAACACACAAATCCTCTCAGAAATGTAAACAGTGTACAATCAAGATTAATAATGCCCTGCAGGTGATCCCGTTTTCAAAGCACAACAACATGAGGAAATTGGGGGATGGCAACGTGCTTTTATCTCATCAGTCTTCCTCTGTGGTTTGCAGATGCATCATGGGAGAGTTCTCACTGTGCGCACGAACCTGTCGTTGTGCAGCACGTTGCCAGTGCTGGGGTCGACGACGTGGACGATGATGCCTCTGTTCCCCCAGCCTCTCTCGAAGTGGTAGCTGTTCTCGTTGCCCTCGCCGGGGTGCAGTGTCTTGTTGAGGAACGTCCACGACAGCTTCTTGGCGCCGTGGATCTCCAGCTTGCCTCCCGTGCCCACGCCGAGGTACTTTCGCCCGAAGTAGCTGTGCCCGATGTCAGCATCGTCGGATCTGTTCAGTATCAGAGACAGGAGGCCGGCGTTATGACACCATGAATTATGAATCGCTCTCGCTCGCCGTCTGGCATGCCTAATTAAAGTCGGTGTTTGTCTTACCTCCCGAAGAGGGATACGGTGAGGCTGCCTTTATATGGGCAGTCTGGGCTGCCGATGTGCAGCTCTCCCTTGTTCCCAATGTGAATGTGTTTGGCCCGCAGCAAGATGGGTCGATTGGTGTCGGCAATTACAAGCTTTCCTGCAGAAAGAGAATGCTCCCATGACACAGCGGTCTCCGGGCTTTAGTGTTTTTCATGCAAGCGGCATCTCAGACTCTCTCCTTTTATGGGGGCGTGTTCTGGCTGACTACAGTCACCCACCAAAGCGAGCTGCTAGGGCTTTCTTTTCTTTCTTTTTCTTTTTTTTTGGTTTTACGAGCGCTGTGCTTCACGGTGGGGGAAATCCTCCTGACACGCGTTAGACGAGCCTGAGGTGATCTCGGATGAGTGATCTGCGCTTTGATTTAAGGGAACGCCGCGCGGCCCGACCACGTGGAGGACAGGGCGAGACATAGCTGACTGCTAATGGGAGGAGATAAATCCTTATGGCGGTTTAACAGTGAAGGACATGGCCGACAGAGGGGAAAAAAAGATGGCTTCTCTTACTTACCCCCGTTGAGGATCTCGATGGAGTGGACCGTTCCTGAGCTGGTGAGGAGGACTTTGCGGCCGTAACCGATGGTGACGCGATGAGCCTCGCTGTGGCCGGGTGTCCATGGCTGCAAGCCGGGCTCTCTGTCAGGACACACAGCTAGAGACACACACGCACGCACGCACACACACACACACACACACACACACACACACACACACACACACACACACACACACAAACAAAATGTCAACATTAACATACTCGACCACAGCCTGGCTTCTGCCAGACCACATCTTTAAAACAAGTTCCAATGTAGATGAAGGGAAACATCTCTGGCAAGCAGGCATGAAGAATTCATGAAAACACATCGTCGCAGACGCCGTTGTTTTTTTTGTTCTTTTTTGTCTCCGACACGGTTTGTTAGCTTTTGCTAGGAGTGGGAGCGGAGGTGGCGTGTGGGAGGCCTCAGCAGAAGCACACGTGTGTGCCAGACTGCCCGTTCACACAGCAACCAGGGACATCGTCTGCGGTGAATCGAGACAATCTGAGGTGGAAAACTACCCCAGACCCAGATGATGGTCTGGTTCCACTCTCAAATCAAGACAGACGGCACTGACCTCCTGACCCACCAGCTTTGTTTTCCATACAGACTGTTGTTTTTTTTTCTTTCTTTACTAATAATGACTTAAGTCTATGTCCTCTTCTCATTTCCACCAAGTCAACCTTTCCACAGCTCACCCCCTCAACTTCTCTTGCTAGCAAATAACTCTCTTGCACAAGCACGGGGTTGCCAAGTGCATTCTGAGTCAGTGGCTAAAATTCCCACGAAAAACAACTCTGAGCAACTGTAGTGTTTGGCCACAACGGCGCGGAAACACAACTCGGATCTCTCGTCTGTTTTTGTTTTGGTTTTGGGAGACAGACAAGGTGAACCCAGACTGAACTCCGAAACAGGTAAACCTTGAGTAGTCCGTGTACTGCAGACACAAACACCTCTGGGGACAAAACACATGTTGAAAACAAACAAAAACGCAGCATCAACCAAACAGAGAGAAAGAGAGGCTCTGATTACAATTACAATCCCATTAATTATCATGCTAATTTGGTAAATCTTCAAACCCTTCGTGTTTGGCCTGACTTCTTAGAGAAAGATTATGGCGGAAAAGGCAGTAATAAATACCAAGAGCTAGAATGCCATTCCAAATGTATTGTCTACAGACTCACAACAGACTCTGGCTCATATGCATACCGTCTCAGCAGGCATCTAACAAAGGGAATGAGACCACCAGCACCATTAGAATGCCACAACTGATTTGATTCAGTGAGCACAGGCATTTCTACATGCAAACAATCGTGCAGTTCCATTAAAAAGCATGCCGCATTTGCTTAGCTGCCTTGCAGCAAGAGAGAGCAGAACGAAGAGCCAAAGAGGAAAACAATAACAGAACAGAACCGTAGAACTTGTCAGCTCGATATTGAATTTTTCGCTTCCTTGTCCTTCGACCCACACTTGATCTTCGTGGAGGCAGTGGGCCCCAGTCATGTTTGCAATTAGACAAACGTAGCAAAATGTCCTGACAGACTTCTGTTTGCAATTACAATGAAACGGCCTTTTTTGTTTTTTTTCATCTTTTCCAAAGGACAAAAGCAAAAGGAGGGGGACTCTATTTATATGCGGCCCTATAAATATGAGGCAGTGTGCCACAGCTAAGTGTGGCCTCCATGCTTTGAGGTCAGCTCCTCCGCACTGGGGTAGAATTAAAGCAGGATCTGGAGGAGATGAGGCCACAGGCTCGGGAGCGGAGCCAGTGCTGCCGGGGCTAAAGTCAACAGGGGAGCCTCGCGCTGGCTGCTTTTCCCATACGTGGCAATAGCAGCAGCAGCAGCAGCAGCAGCAGCAGCAGTGGCAGATGAACCGGCACAGCGGAGCAGAGCTTAGCGTCGCGGTGACACGTAACCACCAGTAGACACACAAAAAAGCAGAGGCTGATTCCCAGCACTTAACTAGGAGCTCACACACACTCACACACACACACACACACACACACACACACACTCCCTCCTCTTATTTACTCCTCGCGCAAGCAGCACAACAAACCATCTATCAAGGAGGCAGAAATGCATTCTTCTCGAGTGTGGCGAACGGCCCTGTTTTGCCGGCTGCTGAGCGGTGAGAGAGAGAGCAGACTTAATAAGGACACTTGAGGACATGCAGGACACTCCAGGCTGCACCGCTTATTATATTTCTAAGGCCACGTATGCCATCTCGCATCGATCCCCTCCCCCCCACCCTCTGGCTGCACTAAGCTCCTATCTTGGTGAAATCAAAATGTAATAATAAAGCCTCTCTCCGAGCCCTTGCACTCTCGGGCGAAACAGACCCGAGGTCTTACGACTAGCAGACTGGCGCACCGTGGCCTGGCGCAACCCTGGCGCAACCCTGCCCCAACGTGCCCACTGCTGCCAGCTGCACCTACGTGGCTCCATTCACTTGGGTCTGTGCCAGCTGCAGGCCTGATAAAGCTGCTCCATCGGGCAGCTGCTCACTGGGTGTACTGTCTTTCCACTCCGAGCAGACACCCAGGGGAGGAGGAGGAGGAGGAGGAGGAGAAGGAGGAGGTGGAGGAGGAAACCGTCCCAGTGCCACATACACCCAAAATACCCCAGACACACGCACCCGCTTGCCAGCAGTTTTTCCCTGTAGTCACACAGAGGCAGCCCCTAATCCACATTAGCATTGATCTAATTATGCATGTGCCGTTCTCCCCACGGTGGCTTACCAGCCTGAGTGAAGGGCAGGGCGGGCAGGGTGGCGAGGAGGAGCAGCAGGACGACTCGGCTCTTCATCTTTCAGCTCCAGAGGTCTGGTCAGAACTGGAAGCTTCTCAAGGCACCTAGACCGAAAAAAAGAAAAAGAGAAAAGAGAAAAAGCGCTTGTGTGTGAGAGTGAGGAATGGAGTTAGGGACTTCAAGGAGGCGGCGGTGGCACTGTTTGCTTCAGGAAAAAAAAGAAGAACGCTGTTGTTGTAAAAACATTCAGAAAAAAAATGCACGCTCTGACTCTCTCGCTCTATTTCTCTCTCTCTCTCTTCTCTCTCTCTCTCTCTGGGGACAGACAGAGATTTGTGAGGGCTGCGTTTATAAAAAGATCAGGAAGCTACTTTGCCTATATCTGTAGAAATCTTTATGGGATTGCAAAATCCAACAGGGAAAAGGTTAAAAAAAAAAAAACACATGAGGCTAATAACAGCAGCCTTGTTCCCATTGCAGTTACATAAAACTTACATAAATGCTCGATTCACTTTCAGTTTGATATTTTGATGCAACCGGTGCCTGAGAGTAACTCTATGAAAATGTGTGCAAGAAAATCCACAGTATCCCTCGAGGAACACCATACAAGTGTTACCGGGGGCTGTGTGCTTGCACTAACATGATTAAAACCACCTCCCAGGGCCGGTCTTATCCGTCTCACCCAGGTGGTAATTACGGAACAGGTGTGAAATGTTCTGCAAGACTCCTCTCCCCGACCACAAACTGTCACCCGCACCACAGCTGAAGCGGCCGACTCATGAATTATGCATTTATTTGTACCACGGAACAGCTCATAATGTGGCAACATGTCATCCGGCGCAAGAGCAATTTGTGCATGGCAGTTAAAACCAAGGATGAAAGCCCTTAGGTAGTAAATCATCTTTCCTCACGGTCAGAAAAACAGAAGAGGAACGAAAAGAAAAACAGAAAAGAAAGAACAGACAGCAGTCAGGGCAGAGAATGTTTTTTATTGTGGATTTTTCCGTGCCGTACAGATGAAACCGAGTCCCTGAGGTCAGACGATGATGGGCAGCGGGTCCTTGAGGGAGAAGGGGTCCCGGCCGTCCCACACGCCTCCTCTTCTTCTCAGGGGAGCGATATCTCTGCTCGATTACCAGGAGCTTCTCGCTCTCTCTCTCTCTCTCCGTCTCTCTCTCTCTCTCTCTCTCTTCCCCCTTGCCAGGCCCCCACGCTACAGGGCATTCACTTCAGTCCTGCAAAACAAAGAGAGAATTATCATAGACGTCCACAGCCGGTACCTCTGTGTATTCAATTAGCTCAGGAAACGGTGATCTAGTAAATCACATGGCACTCACGCTAGGGCAAAAGAATGCCCTGACCTGGCACTGTGTGTGTGTGTGTGTGTGTGTGTGTGTGTGTGTGTGTGTGTGTGTGTGTGTGTGTGTGTGTGTGTGTACCCAGACTGGTAGCCCAGGGCATTTGATATAGGCAGCATACAGGAGGAAATGCTCTGTGTTGTTTGTTGTTGCTGGTGAGGTGAAGATGTGGCCTAATTCAAAAGCTTGCACATGATGACTCGTGAGAGTAATAAGACTCAACCCCTCCATCTAGATAGATAAATAACTAAATAAATCAACAAACAAACAAACAAACTAATAAACAAGCCTGCCTTGCCTGCTCTTGCCTGTGCCCCTGTCCATATTGGCAAGATGGGATTCTCATTACCGTTTGCCGCAGCTGGTAAATTGCACATATATTCTAGGTAGATCTTCTGCCAAATGATGATGATGATGATAAGATCTCTGACAGCAGAACAAAGGGCAGGCACTGATAGCAGAATGCACCTTAGGCGGGCGGGGGGCTATAGGGGGGGGCGGGCAGCATGTGAAAGGTGCTGTTCAAAGATGCCCTCCTGTTTTATGTTCACATCAAAGCTGAGCGGAAGTGCTGGGATACACTGAAGGCCAGCGTTGCATTATTAAAAGGGGAAATATGTTCTCCGCTTATGCTCAGCTTGAACTCTTCCCTGCGTCCTTGTTTTGTCTCTCTCTCTCTGTGTGTGTGTGTGTGTGTGTGTGTGTGTCATGCGCCGCGTCTGCACCGCGCGTCAGCGGTCAGCGTGCCGCCGTGCTCACATGTCTCGTCACACACACACACACACACACACAGACACAGAAGTGTTTGCTCAGTGGCGCAGGGCGGTCGGCCCGGTCACAGCGGCCCGTGTTATTGACGGAGCGCAGAGAGAGTGAGCTCAGCCCGTCAAAACTGCCCAGTCAGAGCGCTCAGCGGAATCCTGGGCCTCTGACCGAGAGATGCCTTCCAAAAAGCATGACATCATCTTTCCTGTGTGTGTGTGTGTGTGTGTGTTTGCGTGTTGGGGAGGAGGAGGGATGGGGGGCAGTTTGGGAAAGGCGGTGAGATAAAAGCGGCCTCTCACGGCGGACATGTCTCAGGAGCTGAGCGGCAGGCTGCTGATACTGACCTGTGCAGCGGGCAGAGAGAACTCGCCATCTGCCCAGATAAGCCACTTCCACCGCTCTCTCTCTCGCGCGCCTCTGTGCCAAAGCTCTCCCCCCCCGTCGCCATGACGAGAGACGAGTCGGCGGGGTCAGGGGTGATTCAAACAAGACATTTCTCACGTGAAACAGTTTCCCATGCGCTAGTGGCACATGACTCATCCAGACGCGCCCGCGTGCCAAAACACAACCAGTGGAGGCATTTATTTTGCAAGACTTCGCTTTTCGGTCAGTCCATTTAAAGCTTTCCAATAAAACCCCTCACAGCAAAAAAAAAATTAAGTGTCGCACACATATTTCAACACAGCCCCGATTTTTAACAGGAGCTCTCTAGCATGTTCCAAGCTAGCAGTTATGAGGAACTTTACAAGCTCGGCAGGCCAGTGAAAGCTTCGTAACACTGTGTGAAAACACCAGCGCCTCTGGAGGGACGTTAAACAGAACGTCTGAGGAGGGAGTTCCACTCTTGTTTCCTCTCCGCCGTGTCACAGCACACGTTATCTGACCTGTGCACTTCTGGAACCGCCGGCTTCTCAAGGGCGGCCCTCCTTGTCTTATATCTGGCTATTAATCTAAAAACGAGCGCGCGGGCCCGCTGCAAGTGTGTAATTATCGGAACCTGTAAAAGCATGAATTACAAGAGAGTGCAAGTGGAGACGCCCACAGCGGCAAGCTCTTCTCGCGGAGACGGGCAGGCGAGCGGGCGGGCGGGCGCGTGTGCGTGTGTGTGTGTGTGTGTGTGTGTGTGTGTGTGTGTGTGTGATTGGCGCCCCTCTTGAGGCACACGGGAGGAAAAAGGAGTAGCACGCAAGATACACATTACGGCTTTCGGGAGCAAGGAAAATTTCTGCTGACGTGACACACACGCCAAATAGAAGCCCTTAACCGTTTCCATATGGCCTGCAATAACACCCGAGCGCGCGCGCGCTCAAGACCTCCGCATCAGCTGGAAAAGAGGACCGGCCCTCCACTTCAGCCGCTCTCCATTTAAAGTCAAGTGACCTCTGAAGCAACCCTCACGGGATTCTACTTCCTGGGATGGCCCGCGAAAAAGATGTCCACTCCAGCGACATTAATTCATTCTATTTTTATTTATTTAATTTTTTTTTACAGCTCCTGATGGGGTCTCCTGCGGAGCTGACACCCTGGTGCGGGAGATTGTTTGGCCCGATAGCCGGCCTCGGATTACTCGCAGAAGGGGGAATGAGAGGCTCTCAGACGGCCATGTTGTTGAAACAGCTATTTTTACAGGCTCCTCCAGACGGTCTAATCCTGCCTTAGCATCCGCTGGCCTGCTGACAGAGGAGAACGCCTCGTCTGCTAACAGAGCGCATCACCCCCGGTGACCACAGGTGCTGGAGCCGGCGCTGGGGGAGAGAGAGAGGGGAGAGGAGCGCATTTAAGACACATCTGAATGGGCCCCCGAAAATAGAAACACCACTGCATGCATTTCACCATTCAATGAGCTTGCAGAAAAAAACAGGAATTGACCAGCGCTTCAATGATGGATAGAATTCAGAAAATTAAACACAGTCCACTCTGCGGTTCGTGAAAGGGAAACAAACACCCTCCAGCTCAATGCCCAATTCCAGCAACGTTTGCACACATCCACGGACAAAACCACAAAAGGCTGCATCCTCTGGCAAAACGCTGCAAGAGGTTTGAGCCCACTTTAACCAGGTAGGGGAGTGTGTGTGTGTGTGTGTGTGTGTGTGTGTGTGTGTGTGTGTGTGTGTGTGTGTGTGTGTGTGTGTGTGTGTGTGTGTGTGTCTGTGTGTGTGTGTGTGTGTCTGTAAAGTGGTTCAGACAGCAGGACTCAGGATACCTGCAGGAGAAACATACGAGTACAATGACGGCGAGGAGAAACCCTACGCTCAGTGCCGCGCCCATCTCCCAGGTGCCCTGACAGGGAACAGCCATTGTGCATCACCTTTGTCTGCGCTGTGTGACATTGTGTGCTCCACAGGTAGTTTGCTGCTGGTCCCTTTGTGCGAGAGCTTGTCAAAGGAACAAAAGGAGCTCGACTTCCAGGGATAAGCGAAACATATTTATTGCTTTCTTGATTTTGCTTCCCATTTCTATTCCTCATTGCCTGTGCTGCAACGCTACGATAAAGCAGATTAGCAGAAATGGAACTGGAAGGCTTCTCGTATAACGTGACGGTAAGACAAGGCCTTGGTGTAAAGTAAAAAAAGGCTGAAGCAGAGAGTCTGGGTGGCTTTCAAGGCAAACACAAAGAGCCCTACCCTTCAAATGAACTCCCCGGTGCCAGGGACCAACTATGCTGCTTTTTGCACATCAGAAGACACCCCCAAATCTCCCCGGCGGAAAGCGAACAGCCTTAGCAACCTTAGCAACGACGCCGGGGGAGCTTTCAGACCGACGCCTGTGAACAGCATCTTGACAATAGCAGAGCCCGCTCACCGAGAGCTCCGGCCAATTTGCTCGGTGGGATCAAGGAGCGCCCGCAAGGCCCCACGAGGTGCTAAAATAGAACTATATTGCGGCGACTCGCACCTTTTCGTGGCAGCGGAGGCAATATGCCTCGTCTAATAGAAAAATCTCCCGAGAATATGGGGGGGGGAGAATTAATAAGCTTTCCGAGTGAATCTCGGGCAGAAAAGTGCAGAGGAGATGGGCAGGTATTTATAGGTGTCAAACAGCAACAGCTGTCAGTGCTCATCAGGTGCTGTCATGTGGCATCCATGCAGATAAGAGATGAGAGTGGGCGCATCAGGGGGCAGGCAGGGCGGGCGCGAGGAGTGGAGCTCACAGGGCCAAGCTGGCAGACCCTTGGCCTGCTAATCAGGAAGGGAGTGGAGGGGCAGAGGAGTAGAGGGGAGGAGAGGAGAGGGAGGGGAGAAGAGAGGAGGAGAGGAGAGAGGAGGGGAGGAATGAGGAGGGGAGGAGAGGGGAGGGGAGGAGAGGAGGGGAGGAGAGGGCAGGGTGGAGAGGGTAGGGGAGGGGAGGAGAGGGGAGGAGTGGAGTGGGGAGGGAGGCCTCCTCTGCAAATGCTGGAGAAAGCCCAGATTCTTTTCAAGCAAAATAACAGTTTTTCTGCCTCCACCCCCTTCCTCCCACAAATGTACACACACGCACACACACGCACACACACACACAAACACGCATACTGTACATACTGTACATAGCGTGCTGGTAGCGTGCTGGGTTAGTGGTCCACCTGATACTGCAGGTAGTTGGAGTGAAAAGCAGTGGTTTCTGCACGCACATGTTCCCGTCGCCCGAGGGGAAAACAAGCTGGGGGCGATGCCTGACATGTCAGTCGCCTCACTGCAGGAGTACAAAAGACCCCGCACGCATGCATGCATGCTCAAACAGACACACACACACACACACACACACACACACAATCCCACATCACAGTCAATCACCCATTGACTCACCTACCCACATTCCCCCCCCACACACACAAACACACAAACACACACACACACACACACACATACACACACACGTGCATAAGACTCCAAGCCAAGCGGCAGGGGCTCACACCTGTCTGCCAGGACAGAAAAGGAGCGCGTCGTTATTTCTCGCGCTGCTGAGTATGGATTGAGAGCTTTCCCCGCCGCCTCCGCTGATAAGACACATCCAGGAGAGAGCGGCGAGCGGCGAGGGTTTAGGGAGGGCCCGCCCGTCCGCGCACGTCCGAGGGAGAAGATGCACTTTCACGAGACGCCTCGCTCCCCTTTAATCCCCCATCGTGATGAAACTCACGGGGAAGAGGCCAAATAAAAAGGGTTGGAAATTGCCTCATTATGCAATAGGAGAGCTGACAACAGTAAGGGCCCTCCAGCCAGAGGGGGGGAAAAAAAGACAAAGAAAAAAAAATGAGAGTAAGAAAAATGCTCAATTTGAGAAAGGGGGGCGTGGGGATGTGCGGGGGAGGGGGTGTAGACGGAGATAAAGTTAAAAAATGCAGCGGATGATGAAACTCACTCACATGGACCATGAGGGAATTTTGGAGTTGGCAAATTTCTGTCGAGCATTCACAAACAGGAGCAGATAAACTGGCCTTAGCTCTGGAATGCATTGCAAAAAAACTCACAGGGTGACTAATAGTGACCAAATGGTTTTGGGGTGATTCATATGACTTGACAGATGTCTGTAAAGCCTTTTGTTGTTGACAGATTGCGAGCAAACCTTCAGGCAGCTACTGTTTGCCTCAGACTGGTTTCAACAACCCCCTCCTCCCCCAACTCCCCCAGAACAGGATCTCTCAATTTCACATCAATTTCACGTTGCGCTCTCCGACCGAAAATCAGATGAAAGAGAAAGCGCTTTAATTACTTTTTCAATTAAACAGCGATTTCTCCAGGTTGCTCGGCAAGAATGGCAAACGCCGTGCTGTTTTGGGTTCCCTTGTGCGGGGGCACCGCGCAACAGATCATTATCACAGCGCTTTAGTGCGCAGAACTCGGCTGGACGAGAATCCAAAGCGAGTCGGAGACGCAGCGCTGGATATTAATCAGGCCCGAGTCCGAACACAGTCTCAGCCCCCATCAGATAGCATCTACTTGCACAATACAATCTATTACTCCTCTCTCCCTCTCTCTGAGGTTCTTGTCAGAGAATAATTGGGGGGGAGAGAGAGAGGGGGGGGGGGGCTGTGAAACCACATGGAAAAAATACAAATATTTTCTGTCTCATGTAACATGCAGGAGAGATAAATGTGGAGGGTGAATAAAAAGTTTGGCAAAGCACATAAATCTAAGAGGGTGAACGTGCGTGTGCATCCTCATCCTCACAGTGAAGGGCCTCACCAGAGCGAGTTCTTTATTATTAAGGCCATTTACCATCCTGCCACCGACTGGCCTATTCGGTCGCTTGTGGTTGGTTGGTTTGCATGTGGGCCCAGCTTCACTCTAGCAGGACCCCCTCGCCCCCCCACCGCCGCGTCTTTGAGATTAATACTTCACCCTGCACGAGTCGGAGTCCAACCAAAAAAAGAAAAAAAGGAAAAGGCTCACCTCACCCACCATTTCCTCATTGGCGAGTAAGATTTCAATTATTGTTTTGGACCGCGGTGAAATATTTCGAGAGCGGCCGCGCGCGCGCTGACAGGTGAGCGATGAGACGGGTTTCCCCGGAGACATGCTGGGTCATTAAGTGGCTGCCTTTCACCGAGGCACAGCAGGGATGTGAAGCAGCGGCCGGGGATCACACGCAGAGGAAGAGAGCAGAGTCTCTCCTCGGGCAAAAATAATGAGGCACATCACTCCTCAGTACAGATTGAAATATAAATGAGAAACTCAACTTTACTGCTATCTTGGTTATTTTTTTTTGTCTATAATCTCATCCAGTCACAGCACACACACTCACAATTATTACGTTAGTATTCACTAGTTTCTCTGTGTTTCACACAAACATTTTTACAACTTGATCTGTGAGCTTCCTGCTTATCGGAAGCTATCTGGGGGCTCCTGGTGAGCTCACACAAGCTGTTTGAGGCCGAGGTATGTTCCAGGGGCGATCTCCGTCATCGCGAGCATGATCTATCATTCACAATGACACCTGACACTTAGCGGAGTGGCTCGGAAACAGACACTGCGACTCGTCTGAAAACAGACGCTCTCAGGAGAACTTGCTCAAGACCCGCTGAAAGTTCCCTTCCCAGGGGCATGCTTAGTACTGATGGAACTCATCAAACAGGGCACAGCCAGGGCTTGGGAAACAGACTGCAGGTCCGGTGGGGACCGGCTGTCTGGGACTGGGAGTGGTACCACCCCTACCTCCTCGTCTCTCTCTCTCTCTATCTCTCTCTCTCTCTCTCTCTGTCTCTCTCTCTCTGTCTCTCTCTCTGCCACGTGTCTGGAGGAATCCAAAGAATGCTCCTCTGTACACTTTACTGGGACAAGAGAGACAAGCCGTAAAAATAGAGAGACTAATGGCTGTAATCAAACACTTCCTTGAACCCTGTTTGTCCAGACGGAGCACAATCAAATTAGGAGGAAACCGAATTCCTCGTCATTGTGTAATCAACATGGCCCTCAGACTGGAAAAGCAATGGGATGTCGAGTGAAAGACTCTTTTTTTTTATTTCTGCATTTGTCAGTAGACAGCGAATACAGAGTTGTGCAAATACCACAAGAGAGTCAGAGAGGAGGTCTTATCATCCCTCTTCATCTGATGGCTAAAAAAGATTTGAAAAAAAATATGTGCTTGAATTCTGCACAAACATCAGGATAAAGCTTGCATGCAAAAACTTCGGCATGACAGCCAAACAAATATATAAACAAATGATCTGATAAATTGCTCCTGACAATCAGGCATGCAGAACTGATGCATGGCACTGATAACTCTCCTGGAGAGCTCTGTGATGTTAATAGGTTCACCTAATTTCCATGTGCCATGCATCTTCGGGGCCCTTCAAAACTGTCTGCCATTTGCAAGTCCAATGTGAAGCATTAAACGGTTGGTTAGCTCGCTGTCCTAATGTGCAGTGAAGATGGAAATTCCACTCTTTCGAATTAATCTCGTTCGGATCTTCCTGTCTGACAGGTGTGTTGATCTTTAAACCTGTAATATGGCTGCGCTCCGAGACTAAGTACGTTGTATACATAATGCATAGGCGACGCACCAGGATGTGCCTCTGCGATGAGTACGAGTGTGCTTCTACAAGACACACACTTCAGCTAGTTTACTTTGGAGGAAATATGCTACCCAGTGGTTGGGCGGGCAGAGGAAGAAATAACCGGAGTGTTGACGCGTGTCGAGCACTCAAGCTGAATCTGCTATGAAATGTAGTTGTTGCCGAAAGTGCAAGTTCCAGTGATGACTATCACCCTGGATTTGTGATGTCCAACAAGGGGACTTATATCTGCCAATATCACATAATACGGCACCACCTACATCTTCTCTCTGCTGGATTCCGCTCAGGTGCTACAGTGTCAAGCGAAAGCCGATTATTCCGGTTGTCATAACACCCCCTCCCCCCCTCTGCCCCTCACCTCTCCCCCCTCCCCTCCTCCTGTTTCTCTGGAAAGAACATCCTGCCCAGCAACCAATTGGGGTCCATGATGGCTGCTGAAGGTATGTAGCGCTGTGGCGGTGGAGAAGCTGAGGTCTGCAATGTGATTGAAGTCCTTCAGATGCTTCGCCCCGGGCCCTGTGGAAATCTCATCTATCTCACCTTGAGATGTATCATGGGAATGTGCCCCTAAGCAGCATGGTACCTCACACACACACACGCACACACACACGCGAGCGCACACTAGCGTGCGCACACACACACACACATACACACTCTCTCTCTCTCTCTCTCTCTGACACACACACATATTCCTCCCACAGGATCCTGCCTGGACCCTCTGTTCTTCTCCTCTAGACATGAGCCCATCCAATCAAACTATGTAAATGAAATCCTGAAAGGATGGGGAGAGAGATGGTGAGAGAGTCCAAGATACTGGGAGAGGGGCATGAGAGAACTGAGGAGAAGAAGGCAAAGGCAAAGACGACTTCAATGCACACGTCCACAAAATTGTCTTGTTAATATCTGCGCACACACACACACACACACACACACACACACACATACTGTATGAGCTTTCATCTGTCATTCCTTTGACTGTTCTGACTTGCTCACTGATTACTGCAGCTTTTCATTGAAATGGGTGGGTGGGTCAACGTCTCAGCAGATAAATCATCCTCAAAGTTCCCAGACCGCCTTATATTATTTATTTTAAGTGTTGCTATTTTCAAAGCTCGGCCGCTCCAAAAAAAAAGACGGCCCCAGACTTTTGCCAGAATCAAAGCGGTCGGCTCCGATGCAGCCCACCGCCGCAAGAGGAACAGATGTCGGAAAGTTACGAGATAAAATGAGAGCTGCCCCTTGGCCATGTTTGCCAGGGCTGTGGAGAAATTGAGGCAGCAGGAGTGATGGCTCTGTGGCAGCCAGCACTAGTCAAGGCCACCCTGGGCCTTGATCAGCACAGTGGGTCTCCCCTCCACATAGCATGAGGCTAGCTGCCCGGTCCAGACACAGATGCCGTCATTTCAGCCGCCGAGCCTTTTTCCCCATTTTATTGGTGTATGCACTTCCAGTTTTTCTCTCTCTGTCTGTCTGTCTCTCTCTCTCTCTCTCTCTCTCTCTCTCTCTCTCTCTCTCTCTCTCTCTCTCTCTCTCTCTCTCGCTCTCTCTGGCTCTCTCTGTCAGTACAATAGGCTGTCTGCGGAGGCTTTCATGCTAGCTCGGGCCATTTCTCATGCCACAAACTAGGGTGGCTAAGTGAAAGGGCATCCTGAGTGGAGAGGTTTTTTTTCCCGCGGAGCACTGGAAGGCCCATTCCGACTCATTACGGCGCATCCACTCACCACCGCTCCGGCCATGACTCTGGACTCGGCCATTTGTGGCTATTCAGTAGGTAATGAGAGGCAGCTGAAAGCACACCAGTGCTGCCCGGCGCCTTGCGAAGGCAAATGACTGTAGCGGGAATGGGTCTAAATAATACATTCCCATTCCATTTTTTTGTCACAATTTCACAATTGCAGTGAACATTGTTTTTGGAGGAAGTGAATGAACGGGAAACGGGGTGGGGGGAAAAAAGAAGCGAGTATCGAATACCACTTCAAAGAAACGTATGCTTCTGCAGCGATGACAGATGCGATACCTGCAGGATTTCATGTGGATAAAGGATGTCAAAAACGAACAGACGTAAGCAATTACTGCACAATTCCGGCATGTGTATCATGAATGCAACGGGTGAAGGATTCAGGAGACTATAAAGTTAGATCAGCTTCGAGAGATGTCTGCTAGATCAACCAATCAAACTAGTCCACATAGCCTACACTTTCAAATAGAATACCACACGAATAAGGAAAGTTCAAAAGAAGGTCAGAGAAGTTCCACTAGTTCACCTCTAAGAATTAACTACAGACCTGCTTTAAAGATCTTAGCTCGGTCTTGCCTTTGAAAATGTCCCCCGTGTTTGGCTGACCTGATAAGACCAGCATGAGAAGAATAGATGAGTACCTTGCTGTCAATCAAAGCCACTTGACTCTTAATCAGTTCCCTATTAAGGGATCTTTAATGGCCCTAAACACAACTCGTAGACTCCCAGATCTATAACCCCCTCAAGTCCTTTCTTGAAATCTCAATTGCCACACTGCTCCGTTTTATGGATTAATAACTTAATTAGATTGTGGATGTGGTTCTAAGGAGGAGAGAGTTCACGTGACACAATCAATCCTGGCAATGTCACTAACAGGATTTTGCCCACAATGGAAAGGCAATGTATACAGTACAAGACAGAATGTGTGTATTTAAAGACATTTTATTATAATTCCATATGTTTTCTTCTATATATTTTGCTGTTGATATCCAACAATAACATATGTTCTTTAAAGAGCCCCATTTATTTGGTGGACACGTTGTCAATACAAGGTCTTACAGTACAAAGTCAAGCGATTAGCCAAGAAGATTAAGCCAATACGTGTGAACCTTTGCCCAGGTGCGCTAATTCTACAAATGAAAAGGAGAATTTTTACAGCACAATAAAGAGGTCAGAACACACTAGCCTGGGGAGGAATTCATATCTTCACCTCCCCCCATGCAAGTCAGCAGATACATACACACACACATACTGTATACACACACACACACACACACACACACACACATATACACACACACACACACACACACACACACACACACTTGGATGGATAGTGGAACAATCAGCTGTGCACAAACACAAACACACACACACACACATACACACATGCGTATGCACGCATGTATGCACACACAGACACACATACACACAAACGTATGGGAGTTCCTATACCATTTTTCAACGATGAACTAATTTGACTGTAGGTGCTGACATGACATAGCCTGTATCTCCTGACAGACTCAATCTCGGCATATACCCACTCCGTCAACAGCCCCTTATGCTATTTGGTATGGTGTCAACACATTGTTATGGATAGATTCTGTGGCCCATTTAATTACACCATAGACAAGAGCATGCATTCAAATTCATTGGAAAAACAATCTTCATGTGGAGGGAAAAATTCTAAATCACATCAGAGACTGTTACCTGAAATGATAGCTTTTGAAAAATGCAGCCAAATGTCTTGCAGCTTTGACTTTTCACAAACACATAAAATGACAGGCCCTGTTGCCAGTGTCAGGGCTATTTGCATACTTTTTCAACACTCTCTCATTTTATTTTAGACAGGCCTATCTGTGTCCTATCCCCCGTCGAAAAAAACAACCTTGCAATACAAGATCGTAATTACTTATTTTGCGCATCTGCTGGCCCTGTTATTATGTGAGTGGGAATGGAAGGCAATTTTTTTTTTTTTTGCTCGAGTGTTAAGTGCAAGTGGAAAGAAAGCAGAGACAGATCCAATGTTTTGCTCTCCTGACAGGCATGGTTTCAGACATTTACAAAGGATCTGCGCGGAGACCCTGCCAATGCTCTTTTCATTCATGTCAAACTGCATAAATCAAAGCGGCATTCCGAAAACACATGGAGCAATGGCACGCCACTGCACAGCCGGAAAAAAATCCCAGCGTCCATTTCCAATTTGGTACAGTCCCCCCCCCCCCCATAACAGACGACTTTAAACCGGTGCCATGCGGTGAAAATGATGAGCCAGGGCCCGTTTTAATTGTTCGCCCAACGTCGGGGTCTTATCGCGGGCAGAGAAAGAGAGAGAGAGAGGGAGAGAGAGAGAGAGAGAAAGAGAGAGAGAGAGAGAGAGAGATGCTCGCTGTTAGAGCTGCTCTACGCTGGTCATTAGAATTCTCCCCGCACCAGAGCCACAATATCCCACTGATGCATGTAACAACTGCCCATATAGTCAGTGGGAAGCCTCCATGTGACTGAGTCCATATGGACCGCCAATAGCACTGTGGTGGGTGTGTGCAGGGACACAGGTGGCACCAATATATAGAGGGAGAGAAGAGAGAGAAAGGAGAGAAAGAGAGAGAGAGAGGAGGAGAGAGAGAGAGAGAATATGGAGCCTTCTGTCCATGACAGTGGCGTTGGCCAAGAGCAAAGCAGGCCACCAGGCTCCAGAGTCTTTTTATAGAAGTTCAGAAGCGGCCGTGTGTATACAGACGGCAGCGCTCCTTTCAAACGGAATACACATGATTCATCGGAAGGGCCTTCAGCGTCTCTCCTAACTTTTTTTCACTTGAAAACATCCAATTGCCCGACTTCAATTTCATTTACACAGCACATATGATGCCCCCATGGCCAGAGTGCAAGCTACAAGGACACACTACTTATATTCTGCTTGTGATGTCTGCATGAGTGTGTGTGTGTGTGTGTGTGTGTGTGTGTGTCTGTGTGTCTGTGTGTCTGTGTGTGTCTGTGTGTGTCTGTGTGTGTCTGTGTGTGTCTGTGTGTGTGTATGCATTTGTGCATACGTGTGTGTGTGTGTGTGAGAGAGAGAGAGAGAGAGAGAGAGAGAGAGCGGGAGAGAGGGAGAGAAAGTGTTCCTCTGTTTAATATTCGCAACTTGGGCCATGTGCCTCCCAATTGAATTTGAAAGGATTTGTGTGGCCGAGTTTTAAAAGGGCTGTGCGCATGAACACAACGGTTGTGTCTGCAGCAGCACTGTCCGCGAGCACTGCATTTCACATTTCAAACGCGCTCCTGTGTAACTAGGTCACCGAGATGCACCAACGCAAAGCAGGTGGTCTGCCCCGGACTGGACTTCCATAATTACAGCTTCGCGTCCACATGAAATGTATGGGAGTTCACTCGAGAAGCTGGAAAAGATGAGCCTGAAGCAGCACTCCAAATGGTCCACCACTGACGGCTCACATGACATAACTAAGAAATCTGGGCGTCATTGGATACAGTCTGCCATATTTATGCATACTCTTACTGCACAGACAATATTTGCACAACACACATCAAACTTTTGGCAATGGACAAATTGTCAACATTCCACAACCTGACGTTGAAAATGATATCAAAACAGTGACGAGAGGCAAAAAATGTTTCCACCGCTGAATTGTTGTCATTTCTCATGCCTAATTTAACCGACTTGTTGCCACTTGCCACTAGACCTCTCAGGTTATCCCGTTTCAGTGTACCGAATCTCAATTTGAAAAACACATTACGTAATCCTATCTCAGGGTAAGGCTTTGCCGTGTGTAAGACAAGTCGAAACGTGACTCCCGTGTTTTTAAAAATGCATTAACAAAAAAAAAAAAAAAAAAAAAATCAAATGAATACCAGGTGCAATTTCAGCTAACTGTTTAAAAAATGCCACACGGTTCAGTGCCAGTGGTAGCACATTCCACGGAGAATATTTACTTTTGCTACTGAGAGCCCTTGAAACGGGCGGGTAATGTGCCCAGAACTCATGCAAAGTACCCTCCGCCGAAGCCCGTCATCTAAATGTCCTCAGTATAATCACAGCAGCGAAGATGGACAACCCTGGCTAGTGCTGGCACGAACAAGGATGACAATCTACTCTATTATGCGGAGAAGAAAAACTTAACAGTGATCCACCGTTGTCGACAGCAGTTTGGCTGCTCCACAGAGTGACCGACTGAAACCAAAGCCGGAAAACCGAGCTGCTAGGCCAAACAAAAGTCTGTGTCGCTTTATCTGTTATCGTCTGCCCCCAGACAATGCTGTCTGTGTCTTTTGACTGTAGCGCCATGCTCTCTGTAACATGACTATGTGTGTTATCATGCTGTCCTTAGACTCTCTAAGTAACGATAACAAAGTATTGACAAATATGTATGCTCCGATTCAAACAAACAAATTACTGGAGCGAAGATGAAAATCGATTGTAAGACTGAAACAAATAATCACATTAATCCCTGTCACTCGGAAGCCCTCCTCTCTGCACGGTGTGTGACTATACATCATCCGCAAGGATGGGAAGAGGTGATGGAGTTCAACAGCTATCCTCCCACCACCACCGCTACCGCCCAGAGCAATTCAGGATGCCATCGTTTGCATACAGCCAACATTGATTCAGACGCTACAGTGGTTCCTGCTGTGCATTATACTTTCATGAGGGCATTGATCGGATTGTTTTCGTTCGTTCCCAGTATGAAGTCTTTGCCGTGCACTTCGAGCTGGCCGCGTTCGGTACAGTTTTACTGTGCGCGGCTGTGTTCATGCCGCGTGGCCTTGTGGCCCCTTCTCTCACATCTCATCTCATGCGGTCCCACCCCGATGCCTTCCCACCCCATCCCATCCCTTCCTCTTTCCTTCCATGCACCCCCGCCCTGCCCCCTGAGAGCCGAGCCTCCCGAGGTGGAGACGTGGGCAGTTCCACCCTCCGCGCCAGTGGCCCTGGCTGGCACGCACACACACACACACACACACACACACACACACACCCTCTCCTCCGAGCTTTCCCACGCAGGCGCGACGCATTCTCCGGGAGCAGACGCAAGACAAAGACCAGAGCCCCGACTACAAAGCTCCCGCCGCTAAAGCTCCGCGGAAAAAGGGACTCCTCGGAGTGAGAACTCCCACGGGCTGGCGAGACGGATTCCTCGAGGATTAGCCTATTAAGAGTTTCGCTTTATATGGCGAAGAAATGTGCCGGGTGATGGCATCGTTAGTGAGAAAACAAACCGCCAGTGGGCTAGGCATTCTACATATGGGGTGTTTTTCGCCCTCCTGGACGTCATCATCATATGGGAGTTCTTGGGTGCTGTAATACGTTTCTCAGCCCAAGACAGTGTCAGATTTTCTGAGAATAATAAACTTCTGTGCCGCAATAACAGGATGCCAGTTGTTTACTAAAGCGGTGTGGCTTTAGCGGTGTTGTTCTGTGAGCGGCAGGGGCAAAGGATAAGACTCAGAAAAACACACCTGCTATGTGTAGCTCTGTGACTGTTGATCGACTCCGTTGAGAAATAACAGGAAATATGGAAGTGTGAAGTGCAAAAAAAGCAGGCGGGATCACCACAATTTGATCTACCGCAGCCGCACTCAGCGTCCATTTCAGTCCATTAGGGGCCATCTTGGGGCCGTCCGTCTGGCCATTTCAGGCTTCTGGCTTCTGGAGAGGAAACCACGGACAGGGTGTGCTGGACCCAATGGACTGACAGGGCAGAATTAGACTCCCGAGGTCCAGGACAACAGTGCTGTTTGTTGCCAAAGAACACATTACCCTCACCTGGACACGGGGAAGAAAGGTCAGAGTCATCACAAAAGAAGCTGTGTTGGGGAGCAAGCTGCTCGACTTCACAGTGCAGCCCAGCAGCCAGGAGCATGCTGACAACCACCCTGTGGTCAGACAAAAAGGGGAACCGGACAGAACCACAGGTGCTGCGATTAAAATCAGAAATGTTTGCTCTGAGCCTTTGACAGCGGCCATTCAGAAACGTTCCATGTCCTGGCCCAGGTGCCACAGTACATCTTGTGGGAGCAAAGGAACAAACAACATTTTGACCCCTTGATCTCTGAAGCGTGACTCCTCCTTTGAACTGAAATGGCACCAGCCATATTCAGGCACCAGCTGACCACTGGCACAGAACAAGAGTGGAGAGAAAGTTCCGCCCGTCTGTCTGTTTTGGATCCGGGGTTGGCGACCGTCACTATGGCATGTGTGTAGACAGGGTCGGGGGCGGGTGGGGGGGGTGGACGGTGGGGGGGTTACTGGACATTCACGCCAAACAAAAGAGCCAGAGGAGGTCGGCCGTGCCGGCGGCCAGCCTCTCTCCTGCTCGTGTTTAACACAGAGATTACAGGGCAGGTGCCAGATTCACATGCCGCGTCCGTCCTCCTTCCGTGAGCGCGGCGTGCTGTCGCTGCACCTGCAGATGCCTAATTACAGGACTGAGACGTGGAGTGGCGCGCACACACACACACACACACACACCTGAGTCGGCGCTCCGTCACACACACACACACACACACGGCGGGTTTTTCTCCCACACTGACGGCGCGCTAATGGAGATGGCAGCGGTTCTCACGTAATTAGCGCGCCGGGCTCCGATCCAGCGCCGCTTTAAGAGGCCGACGACGTGCTCGGCAGCAGAAAAATATTCTTTTTTTGATTTCGCCGTCTTGAAAGGCCACGTCATTTGAAGTGCACCTCAAACATGGTTTGGATATCATGAAAGTCAAACGCGTCGAGCTACAGATCTACGGGAACCGCAGCTTTCGGAGGAAAATAAGGAGAGCAGAGAGAGAACGAGAGAAGAACAGAGTGTGCAACACTTTGCTCACACTGATATCGTTGCCAAACGCCACATTCTTGGCAGATTAGCCTAATTAATGAATCATAGACGCAGCACAATGTGCCTATGGTGTCTCTGAGTTTAATCTCACAGCAAACTCAGTATCATTTCACCCTTGGAAGGGCTTGAAAGATGGTCTACATTTCATACATAATCTGAACTTGAGCCATTCAGCAACTATGTGGTCAGCAGTCCCCTGGTGGCAGACAGTGACCTTAAAATGGCTTGGACTCCAAAAGCACAAGGTGAAAGTCTGGAGCAGTGTGAACTCTTCCCTGCTAAGTTACCCCATAAATACATTCTCCATGCAATTTTACGAATTCTTTCATGGCCCTGGGAGTGCGTTGTTGGCCGAGGCACAACCAAATACTTACATGCAGATGTCATTTAAAAATCCGGATAAATGAACAAATATTTTCGGCTCCAGTTCTGCAGCAGAAAAAAATCAAGAGCCAAAGGAGGCGCTGGGAGAGTCTCTACACTGGATGTGGAAAAAAAAAGACGTCCATCCAAAACGGAGCTGACAGTCGAGCTAAATGGCCTCTCTCCTCTCTCTCTCTCTCTCACACTCTGAAACAGGCCCCACACTCTCTCTCTCTCTCTCTCTCTCTCTCTCAGCTGTTGCTCTCCACTGGCGCTGCCGACCCACTGCCCGCTGCTGTGCTTTGCCCTGCTGCGCACTCTCAAAGAGGCTCTGTGGCCCTGTCCACGAGAGCTAAAGCGCCATTCACTGCCTGCCCTAACCCGCATTCCACATGGGACACACCACGTGAGCGCTAATTCACCAGCGAGTCCCAGAGCGCGGGGGCCGTGCGCGCTCCGCTCCTCTCCTCTCCGCTCCGCTCCGCTCCTCTCCGCTCCTCTCCGCTCCGGAGGCACAGGACTGCCACGGCGACGGAAGACTTGCAGTACGAAACCAAGAAATGAAGAAACAACAACAACAAAAAAATCCACCTGAAACGAAGAAACAAAATAACCTAATAGCAACCTATCCTCGCATATTCAGTGACACAAGCAGGTTGACCTGCACCGGGAAGCAGTGGCGGAGGGGTTTCGAGTGTCCGCGGAGGTCGACCGGGTCACTGCGTATCCTGCCGTCTCCGGCAGACAGGCAACACTTGCTGCTGATTAACTGCAGGCTACTACGTGGCATGGGGCCATCCGAGCCTTGCCACAAGCGAAAGTAATTGCACCCATCACCTACCTTTCTCCAGGAGGGAGAGAAAGAGAGAGAGAGAGAGAGACAGACAGAGAGAGAGAGAGAGAGAGAGAGAGAGAGAGATCAGTGGAAAGTAAAGCAAAGACCTCCAGGCCAGAGGTATTCAGTGCATAAGTAGGACTATGACTCACTCAACAAACAGGGCTCAGAACAAGCTCTGAATTTCTTAAGACACAGTGGGGAGACTACTAAGGCGTATAGGCACAGTGTGCGTATAGAAAGTGGAGCAGGGTAGACGAGAGCTTTCTTTAGCATGCAGTGCAGGGTTTCAGTGCATGAGGAGATTATTTAA
Organism: Sardina pilchardus; assembly: GCF_963854185.1. Lineage (NCBI taxonomy): Eukaryota > Metazoa > Chordata > Actinopteri > Clupeiformes > Clupeidae > Sardina > Sardina pilchardus. Next base: position 14,468,183 of record NC_085004.1, read on the forward strand.
ATTAGATTCATCTTCTTGTGCTATCACGGCACAGAGCCAGCCTGTGTTTTAATTCTGAAAATTGAATTTGGTGTGATAACTAAATGCATTAAAATAAGGTCAAGAAGACTTGTTTGTGAACCTTGTGCTACATTTGTAGTGACTTAACGGGTAAAAGATAAAACGTGACGGAGAGAGAGAGAGAGAGAGAGAGAGAGAGAGAGAGAGAGAGAGGGGAAGAGATAAGGTCAGCCAACACCTCATTCAGGTTTGCAATTTTCCATTAAAATCAACTCTATGTGCTAGTGTTCCCTAATCTAGTCTGGACAACAATACAATATGTGAGAGCTTTGTCCGAGCTCTTGTGTCCTGACCCGTGTCCATCTATTTCAAAAGAAGCCGAAAAAGCCAGACTAATCCCTTCACCGCAATCACCGCCATGTTCAAAAGAAATGCTCATAAATGCTCAGACAAAAGGGAAAATATTCAATTAAATGGCCAAAGCTTTGCAAATTGGCGCAGTCTGTCAGGGGACCCTGCCACTGACCGCTCATCTAAATTTCATCTCAGGGTTAGTTTCTCTTTGCCCTTGATCCCTTAGCTAAGCCTCCATTGACCTGAACACTTTTATTTAGATGCTGCTGATCAAAGTTCTAATTGGTCTTTTCAGTAGCTTTAAGAAGTAGGAGATCAAGATCAAGGATTTTGAATGATAACATTTTATCTGCATATGCCTCATTACATAAAGAAAAAGCAAAGCCAAAGAATTTGTTTTTTTCCCAAGAAGCTGTGCGAGCTTGTTGTCCTGGATAAAATACTGAGTGTGTCATTGTCGATCCAGAATCCCAACTAGGCTACACTGTTATACAATAACTGACAAATACGAGATTACGGCTCATTTGCAACAGACTTGAGCGGCGTCCCAAATTCACAGTTTTCTTCTGGCAATTTGCTCGGTCTGAAGTCAAATGCGCTTGGAATCATGCAATCCGTTTCACAGAGGAGACATATGGATGAAATTACACAGGCTTACATCAAATCATCAAATCGTTCCTCTTTGGCCACCACGCTTGCCACATCCCCTTCCTGGAGCCCTTTCTCAAATCGGCACTTATTTTATTGGCTTATAAATAACCTCTCGGGGACCCAGAGATGGGAATGGATGTCTTCAACTTCAGCCTTTGTCATCACATGACATTTATGCCCTTCAAGGCTGATACATGAGGCCACTTATTTTTGGGCAGGCCGATGGAATCTCGGGCCACATGAGGCCAGTTCTACTCGCAGGGCTTTGAAGATGACCTCATCCTCTTTTGCCCACAGTTCCAATGCGCGCGATTCGCTCGTTTTGACCTATCTGGCAACCCCGGCGAGGTATGGCGCTGAAAGCCGAAGCGAGACCCAAGGCAGGTGGCCATCAGGCTCGCCTGTACCAACAGCCACGAGGGAAATGTGTCAGCCCCGTGGAATGTGATCAAGAGAGCCAAGAGCCAGGGACCCCGGGGAGCGAGGTTCACACCACTGGTAGCACGCGAGGAGAAGCCCCTGGGCATCGGTGGAGGAGGAGGAGAAGGACGACGACGAGGAGGAAGAGGAGGAGCAGGAGGAGGAGGGATTAGCCCCCAGCTTGCCGTGGCACCTGCAGATGCACTCACATCCTGCGCACAGCCGGCGATCAGCCGCCCCGGACTCCCATTCACCCCGCATGGCGCGCTTTTATTGCTCACCGAGGGGTGTTCAGAATCTGAGCAAACATGACAACAAATAAAAATAACCCAGCATGGCCAATACCCTGGTGCCCCGGTGATTTTATAAGAGGCTAATGGAAAACAAACAGCCGTCTTCATCTTTCTGGCAAGAAACAATTATCTTTCAGAGCAGCATGTGTTCTTTAAGTCAAATTATGAAGACACTGACAGACACTTTGAAACTGGTAAATGGCAAATTATTGCCATTACTGGATGATTAAAAAATTCTCGTATGGCCCATTAAATTCACATAGAGGTCCTGGAGTACAGTTTTAATAGTGATTGATTTTCCAGAGAGATACGAAAACAGACGACAGAGGGTCAGCATTTTATAACTAAAAATTGAATTCAGGTGACTGATCCATTGTCCAGAACTGTAAAAAGATTAAAATGATAAGCAGACACGATAAAACTGTTAAACTAGTTTGTGCAAACCTCAAAGGTATGCATATAAGTATGTGGGCCATTATATATCAATTTACTACAGTACTGCTGAAACAGTACCGCAATAATCTACTAATTTTTATCACAATCAGTTTAATCCATATTATGTTGGTGCCATACATCATTGTTTGCCCTTATATAAAAGATTACAGAAATGCAAGTTTTCTCAAGTAGACTCACAAGTAATCACTGAGAGTTATTCACAACAATTTATCACTCATATTCATTCAGTCTTTCATTGCCGTGCATATAAACTGACACTAAAATCTGCATAACTTCACGAATCCCAGCCATCCATGAACGTTCATTCCACAGTGCATTGAACAGAAACCAAGGCGCTTCTCCTGGGGGGAGAACGTTACCTGATACGTTCCATATTCAGGTGTTTTCTGAGATGGAAAACAGCTCCGCGGCTGGAGGACCATCAGACGTGGCTGTATCTGTCTGGCCTCGGCTCCTAATCATTAGTCTAGCCTGGACAGACTCAGACAGGCAGGAAACCTCAAACTGACAGACAGCGTTGTCCAAAATCAAGCCCTGTTTAATCTCAGGTCAGCAGAGTGAGTGTCACAGGCCGGTGGACTCCGAGGCTGAATCTCTTCTCCCTTCTCTCGTCCTTCATACCTCCCTCCCCAGCACAAAGATGAGCGACCATTTTTACCACCGCTTGAAGGCTATGCTGGGCACAAGTCCCACTGATGATAAAGCACTGTGAAGCCTTTTCCAATTACTCCAGCCCCCCCAGTGGTCATTAGATGTGATAACAAAAGCATATAGCTAAATGTATAGATAAACATATACTGTAGGTAAAACTCCATTTGCAATCTGTAAAAGAGTGTTTTTTGAATCCATGAATATATAGCCACTATAAGCATAATCTGAATAGTGTGAACTTGCTCTAAAAGAGGGTAGTCTCTTGAAGTGCTCTAGACCGTAATCACCCAAATCACTTGTGCAACATGGAAATACCACATTATATCCAGAGTAAACGTGAGGGCTTCCAAGGATTCTTAGGGAAAGGAATTTGGCTAGAAATGGCTATTGCATAAGTGCCAAAGACCTCAGGTCGTATACTACCGGCTCATTGAAACTGACTGGTGTGCACGTAACCTGACAATGACCTATCGGCAGATGTTTGACCGTTGACAGATCAGCACCTCATTCATTGCCTTCTCCCTTTTAAATCATTTAAGGGAACAGAGAAGGTTGAAATCACTCATCTCAAGGCATGATTTTGGGATGGCCCTGGATGCTCTCACATAGCTGACAGTAAAAGCAGTTCTGACTGAGCAAATCACAACTGATCATCATCTCCAGACAAACAGATGCCTGACTGATAAGCTGACTGACATGCGTCTGTGCTTATTTAAAGATCTGAGCACACTTAACAATGAGAGAGGACAGAAAATGATTTGCGGGCTTCTTCAATTTATGAGTGCCTAGTCAATGGCCCAGGACATTGTTTCCTTGTGGAGTTAATGAAAAACATTAAGCCAGTGATCCATTGATCCTAAAAATATGTTCCACGAATCACTTTCTCACGAATTTCTAAATTTGACAAAGGAGAAGAAGAATATCACTTAAATACTACACTCTTTATGGAATTTGGCTGATAGTCATGGCAATAACCAGAGCGGAGTGTTTTGTGTTATGACAAAGGACACTGCAGCCAGAACCGTCTGTTCCCATCGAGTGAGAGATATCCCAATCAGTTATGACTGTGCTGAGAGAACAATTATATGGCTTGCAATAGACTGTTTACTGCCTCGAGCAATATTTGAGACTCATGCACCATATTGTACAACTATATGACTCTCCTATCTCACAAGGGTTCAACAGACACCCCCCCCCCCCCACACACACACACACACACACACATACACACACCACCTTCTCACTTTGCCAAACGACACCAGCTTTTGTTACATCCCAAAAAGGAAACCTAAACATGACCCCAAGGTCAAGAGGTCGCGGAGCGGCTGTTCTGAAGCCGAGACAGCCTCATCCAGCACAGGACAGGCTCCAGATTGCGTTCCTGCAAAGCCAGGTTGAAGTTCCGAGAGGACAAACACAGGTCCGCGGGTTGTAACCGTGAGAAGAACATTGGGTCGAGCCGACTGTGAGACCTGTTTGTCTTAGCTCTGGTTACGCAATTCTTTTTTTCCCTTCCTAAGCGGATTCAGGCATGATTTTTTAGACCCAGTAATCAATGCCAAGCATCTCATTTGAAGTTGGAGGAAGAAGGGAAAAAAGGGGGGGGGGGGGAAATATTATAAAATGTGCTGGATTGGCTTTTTTTTGGAAAGAATAGTGAGGCTCGTATTGGGATTCTCAGTTGGGATTTCGCCTCCTGATTGTTTACTATGTTCAGATGCACTGCAGAATTTTCCCAAAAACATAAATCAGTGCAAAAAAAAACAAAAAAAAACCACAAAGCAGGAACATACACATGGCCGACACTTGAATAGTCGGTGACATTTCATGTTGTATAAATTTCACAACAGCTGTTCTCTTCTCTCTCTCTGTTCGCCATCTCCGTCATAAATTATTCAGGCAGAAAGATGCAGTGGTGAGGCACAAACACCAGTACGAGCACGCATAAACACACACACACACACACACACACACACAGAGGCACACATGAAGGAGGTACTCGATGTGAGCAATACAGGGTTTTGCTACCGCGCTCACGTGTGATCTGGACCCAGTACCAGCGTGTACGTTCCAGCGCTACCGGGGAGGGCCTGGAGACTCCTCCAACATATGGTTCCATGTCTGAGCACCAGCAGGTGGTCCCCCCCCCCACCAAAACCCCCCAACCCCTCCTCTTGCGATGCCGGTTCTGATAAAGGTTCCAACAGCGCTCCTTAACATTCTGCCCCCCCCCACCTCGGTCAGATGAATGCCAACCCCCCGAGCCACATAAGCTGGCCAAATGGAAATGTACAGCCGTTACACAAGATTTACTGGGCCGCGGCGGCGCGCCGTATACACACACACACACGACGCGGGACTATCACAGGTGGCTCTCCGCTCCTATCATTAGGACTTAAACCATCTCTTTTCCTCGCCGGCGTCTACAGTCATACATTACTGGGCAAGAGCAGGTGTTCTTCCCCTCTCCAAATGACCGGCCTCCGCCCGTCCGTCATCTCCTCTTTGTGGGGCTGTCAAGCCCGGACCATTCTCTCCATTCCGTTTCACTGCCCTGCCTTCCAGCTGATCGTTGGAAATGGCATCGCTCTGGCAGCGGTGGCGTTCCAACTGTGCTCAGTGGCTGAGACCACTGGCACCAAAAGCATCGCCACCCCTGATTTATTGTGCTAAATGCCTTCGCTCTCTCTGTTTTCTCCAAAGGAAAACAGTCAGAGTGCTCTCTCTCTCTCTCCTTCTCTCTCTCCTTCCCTCTCTCCCTCTCTCTCTCTCTCTTTCTCTCTCTCCGATTGGCCAAGGGATTCTTTCATCTGTAACGTCAACATGAAGTGACTGAAGCAGACCCATGCGGGATGTCTGACAGGCTATGAATTACTTGGGCTTTGACAGATGTGAGGATTGACAAACGCGCCGTTGTGTCAGCCGGGATTAGTTTTTGACTGAGAGTGATGGCTCCAGCAGTTTCCCCAGCAAATTCACGACCTTGAGGATCTCGACATATTTGCTCTCATTCTCCTGCCCATTTAGGATAAGTATAAATCATTGCCCTTTCAGATATGAACTGATAGACATGCTCTGTCCACAAACGTATCTGTATCTCCTGCTAATACATGAATATGCATATGCATGTGGATCATACATAATGCTAATTTCACCAGGGAAATAAAACATATAGTTGTGTTTGTTTTGGTCGTAGAGTTTTCACCTGTCATTTCCTTTTGCACAATAAAAGCAATAGATACCATGTACTATTGTGAACTTCTACATATGTTTTTAGCAAAATACTTTTTTCCACTAGTCACACCCCATTTACCTGTATAGTGTTCCCAACAAGAATGTATTTCCATGACAGCTAAATGACGCTCAGGTCTAAACATGTCCTCTCATGTGCTTCTGCAATTTACTGAAATTACATTTTTGACAATTGTGCCTCTCTCTCTCTCTCTCTCGCTCTCACTCTCTCTCTTTCTTTCTCTCTCTCTCTATCTCTTTTTCGCTCTCTCTCTCTCTCCCTCGCTCTCTCACACTCAGGCATGTCTTGCCAGAGTCATGTGTAAGATTTACTTGGCAGCTGCCAAAATTAACATTTGGGCCACCGGAGTGAAAAGGTCACTGACGTTGTTAGTGTCACTTCATTAGACATCATTATCTCACATTACTATTGTATTACTGATCCATGTCTCTAGTGCTGAAAACATACTGCACTGCACGCGCAACTCCGAACGACATACATAGGCTTTGTGCCCTACAAATGCAGCTTGCCAAAATAGATCATCACAATAGTTGGAAGGGCCAGGGAGGAATTCTGTTTGGGTTCCGTTAGTCATATTCCTCCATGTTATTCTCGATCATCCTATTAATGGCATCTACTAGGCCCTCCCATGTCCACGTAATGAGGTATGCCTGTCAAAACACATAACTTGGCACGTGCAAGCGAGCCCCTTCCCTCTGCCAGGACTTTCATCTGAACTCTGAGTCACTCCAGGATAGCCTACAGTTAATCTGTGGTCACTCGTTTAAGACTTAGACAGCATCTGGAATATTCCCTCAGAGCTGGCTTTGACAGAGACAGACACATGCCAGCACGATGGCTTGAAATAGCAGATGACACTCAGACATTCACACAGAGAACCATAAACCTAATATATGCGCGCAATAATCCACCAAACGCTTTGTTTCCCTTATTGACTGCAATGTCTATTGCAAATGCACCAGTAGAACAACGGCTGTTAGAATAATGTTATGAGTGCTGCAACTTTAAGACAAATTACTATGATTCCACAGCTGGCTGGCAAAGAGATTTCACAGCCTGTTTTCTATTTCTATGCCAAGATCTGCAGTTTAAGGACTCAAGTCAAATCCCATTAGTATCACACTGTCAGGGGGGGGGGGGGGGGGAACTGTCTAAATACCTTCTTAATCTCTTTCATTTTAATATTCAAATCTCACCTAATTCACTTGCAGGGTAATTAGCTATACTGCTGTCCTATTTGTAAGGCAACAGTATGATAAACGTGCTGTATCAGTGACAGCAGGGTCTATGGCGTTGGTGATGGAGAAACAGAGAAGGAGGTGCTCTGTCGTCTAGATAGCACACGGGGAGGAGAGGAGGAGAGAGGAGAGGAGAGGAGAGGAGATGAGAAGAGAACAGAAGAGAAGAGAAGAGAAGAGGAGAGAAAATGAGAGAAGAGGAGAAGAGAGGAAAAGAGAAGAGAGAAGAGAATAGAGGGGACATGAGCACCTAAGAGGAGGCCCACAGCCCGGAGGAGATCTGTCTACGTCCACCTGTCTGGAAACTGGGTCAGTGGACAGCCAGCCATTTTGGCTCTAGGGTGTTTAATGTAAGCCTTAAAATAAGCATCAAAAGGGGGGAAAGCAGGGCTTTACCTGACACCGTTTTTGCTAGACTCATAATCGGCTTGGAGACAGGGGTTACCTGCTGCTCTCTGAATGCCGGAGCTTGCAAATCAAATCTCATAGCATTGCATTTGGGTAATGATTTTTGATTTCTCACTTTTCAACTAACGGCAAAGTCAAAATGATATTCCCAACTGCAGAAATCCATTGCACTGTGCAAAGACATAGAACCTCTCCACCAGACAATTTCACAGACCATTTAATGGTTGATGGATGGACAAACCCTACGCTAGTTTCCGGGCAAAAGATATAAGGAGCTATTATTTCCAAATCGACAGCAGCCAACATCCCTGCCAGCGGGCTTGTGAGGACACAATACGTGTGCCTTTCCCTTTCAGAGTATGTGGGAGCGTGATAGCTTCCTCAAATAAACTGTGGAGTCTGGCGTGTGGCCCAGTCCTCCGCGGTGGCACAGGGCTGACTGGGTAGCCTACTACAGATCTGCCGAGCGGAGGCATGCCATGCCAGTTCAGGAATCCCAAGGCCACAAGTGAGTCACGCAGTACCAATGCAAACACACACTGAATCGGGCAATCCCAAAGAGATAGACACCGCCAGCTGTACATATTTAATTTGTGGAACAGTGATAGTGCATATATGCAGCCATGACAATGACCATCTGATGACCTGACTGTGCAATCTCAGTTAATGATAAGATAGAAAATCTTGGCTGAAACCTCATCATAAATCTTAAGTTTGAATTTTTTCCATCTTAAGACTAATACAGGGAGTTCAGGACCATGCTATCAAATGCTCTCTAAAGGTAGGGACAGGTGGCAATAGAGATTAAACTGAGTAATATTGATCTCAACTTTTTCTCCCCCTGACGTTAATTGGCAGAAAATAAATAAATAAAACTTCAAATCACTTCATTTCACGGCACATTTGTGATGCTTCACATATAGATATGCATTCCTCCAAAACATGAAATTATGCAGAAACAAATTAGAAAAATAAGCAAACTTACCTCCACTCTGATTTCTGATCGATGGTCCCCGTGGAATGCATCTTTGTCATAGTGGTAGGTATGCGCTTCTACGAGATCATCTATCAGGCATGAACCATGAATTTGTTAAGATATCAGCAGCGTGATTTATGTTATTGTCTGAAATGATGCATGTGGATGGCACACAAACCAGATCAATTGTGACCGGACATTAGAGTTGATGAAGTTACTCTCTGACACATTAGCTTCGTACTAAATGCACCCCCTGGGGCTTGGAGCATAGCGGTAGCCTATCTCTGGCGCCTGATTGCTGGATGCAAGGTGCACGATCAACAGAAAAGCAAGAAAATCAACTTGACGCGCCGCCGAACAAGAAAATGAATCGTCTGGACGCGGATAAGGGAGTATACCTGACCTAAATACCTTGCGATTGCCGTTTTCCTGAAATCTTACATTTGGTCTTTAAGATAATTTAGTCAATTCACATGCACGTCAGCTTGCACCTGATGAAACATGATGCCACCGCAAAACGAATGTGGTCCGGTTAATTGCGCTGTTTCGGCTAAATGCGCACAAGCGACTAAACGATTGTTGTTATAACCTACCTGTTATAACTCTGAAGTTTTAATAATAACAGCTGACAGCTATTCTTTCATTCAGCAAACAAGCGGGGGAAGACACATTAACATGCATGACCCAAATCGACAGGCAACCAAATCACAAAAGGCACACCTTTACCAAGGGTCTTAAAACGCCGCTCTCTCACCGATGGCTTGGAGCGTCTTCTCGGTAGTCCACAGCGAGTAAAATGCAGCTATTTCCCCTTCACATACATACACCTGTGGCTTTGGCAGCAAAGTCTGCCTTCAGTTGGTAGCAAAAACCTGAATGACAAATCTAGAATTCTTTAATATCCCAAAAGGTAAAACTCCATAAAGACAGACCAACCTGTAGCATAAGGGCAGGGCCTATCGTTGACAACTTCTTGGCGAAGTGCAGCCTTAGACAGTTGATGCCGAAAAGGTCTGACAGAGACCATGTGCACAAGTGTGGGCTCTGATCGTGCAGGGAGCGAGTGGTCTCATATTTATACAAACCTCGCTGCTCCAGGTTTGGAACTGCGCTCACTGTTTACAACAGCTGAGGCAAACCACGCCCACTCAGATATGATTGGTCTTCTAAATTCCTAAGCAATCCTTTTCGCTCAGATTCCATTTACAGTAGGCTACAAACATACGCCGACGTGTGTGAATAAGAACAGTAGACTACATTATATATCGAGACGTAAGGAGGCTCGTTTTTTTCTCTCAAGCAGAGGATCTTGAGCATGACTTCCTCCAGGCAGAGAGATGTTTTTTCTTCCTCTCTCTAATGTAGACCGAAACCTCGCCAGTTAAGCCACTAATGAGTTCAGATTTAGGGTTACATGTGGAGAGTTTATAACGCGCGCGCGCGCGCATCTTCTTGCAGCTTCCAGCCTGTTGTCAAACTCCATCCTCAACATTCAGCCAAATTATACATTTCGAAATATCGATGAATAGTCTATTTCAAAAGGGATGAGCAGAGTGCAGTCCTGCACATTGGTAGATGTGTTTCCACGATGAGAGAGTGTTAACCGGTGCAATAAAAAGTGGCACGCCGATTGTCAATACGACTTTCGACGCATAAATTATCAAGGTTCTGTTTACGTTAGAAGAAATGTTCACATTCTGCATCTCTCTCTCTCTCTCTCTCTCTCTCTCTCTCTCTCTCTCTCTCTCTCTCTCTCTCTTCTCTCTCTCTCTCTCTCTCTCTCTCTCTCTCTCTCTCTCTCTCTCTCTCTCTCCCTCTCGATTATTTCTAGACGCATAGCCTATTTGTCTAATACATTGGCTATTTTCTAGTTTTCATTGCCCACTTAGGACAATGTAAATATTTCAAAGGCGATCGAGAGGTTAGCAGAATATGCGCAGACAGGTAACCGGCTGCTTTACTTGATGCTGCTCCGGAACAACCGTTGAGCATATTCTCATTGCTCGGTGTAGTTCTCTGTCATCATCGTTTGTCCACAGAGGTCGCTGTTTACGTTGGGGAGTCGGGGAAATGAGTTGTCGAACTAGTTTTCACAGGAGTCATGATCGGAACAAATTTAGAAATAGCAGTCTTGCTCATGAATGCCTAAGTGTCTCTACATATTAATAGTGGCATAGTCATTATACAAACATTATACAAGGCTGACTTAGTTGTTGTTGTGAACATTTAGCCACTCAGACTCATTGTGTGTGACAAGTGCCAACAGATCCGTCACGGGCAGGTCTGGGGCGCGTTATCTGTGTCTGAAGACACCAGCTCTCACAATAGGTGCGTTTGCGATGAACTGCGGCTGACTTAGGCTGACTTAGGCTGGCTTCATACGTCAACGAGAGCTGCAGAGTCTTAGCAGGAGGGGCAACTAGCACACGCAGCTCATCCCGGACAGTCTGACTGAGCTTACGTACCTGAAGTTACTCGCGAGAGACCTGGCTGGAGACCTCGCGGTAGATATCGCGGTAGATATCGCGGGATTTTGTATTAAATACAGTAAAACTTTTATTCTTACTCATTAAAATGAGCATGGTGACTGACGAAATAAATTGATATGATGTGTTTAAATAAACCACTGTTGTCATACAGTTAACATGCCTGCATTGCAGCACATTCATTAAATATCAAGTGTTTTCCGTGTGTATATATTTAACCAACAGCATAAAATAGCAGATATCCTCACGTTTTCAGTAGGCTAGCCTACCGCTGTTCCAGAAATCACAAATAAGAAGGTATCCGTTCGATTTCTGTTCATTTTAGCAGATTCTAACGTAAGGAGCAAAGATTCTAGAACAGAGCAAGATGGATCACAGGGATAAGCTCCAGCGTCATCCCAGACGTTGGTTTTAGTGCAGTTGAACTGATCCGTCTTGGTCCGCTCTAGTGTCTTGGGTAAGGAGGCAGAACGAGACATCTGTCATACTCGTCATGGGGAGATTCTTCCAAACGGCCCTATCACAACTTTGAACTGACGTCATTGGGGTGGGTTTTGGCCAGCGCAGTTGCTTAAAAACGAACTGCGCTGAACTGCGCTGGCTGAGCTAAGACGCAGTCTCCCGAGATCTTGTAAGGACATGTGACATGATGTCACGGGGGTAACTCCCACCGCGACTGCAAGAAGTCGGACATGATTTCTAACCAGTTTGCATTTCGTCTGTCCCAGTATGCACTCTGTTTAACCCAGCATGCATCACATCAAGTCAGATCTGCGCAGATTTTCGTCAAGTCAAACGCACCTATTAATCATTGCCATGCAGTTTTCCCTCTAATAAACGTGCATGCGTGGTAGTGATTTACAATAATGTGATTACAAGAATTAGCCTACTGTGCATTCATGGAAATATCACTTTGCATAAAATGACATAGTAGACTGACGTCGTACAGGATTCACAGGATTGAAACTTTAAGTGTAACTTCACCCCATAACTCCACCCACTAAACATTTCTGAAAAAGGCTTTCAAAATGGGCAGGACGTTCTGAAATTTGGAAGGTAGTGCAGCACTGCTGCAGCCAATCAACCATGGTGATTTCGTGTCAATCTGGGAATGAGTGCTGCAGACATGGCTTATCACAGGTAGGCTCAGGGCAGCAGGTGTTGGGGCGTTTCATTCCTAATTTGTAACGACCCGGTGACTAGTCTCGGCAGAAAAGTGCAGGACTACGTCAGCATTCCAATAGCATTTTGGACCAAAATGCCATGGCATGTTTCAACCTGTGGAGGGCGCAGAGAGCTATATCTCCAATACAAAATCATACGAAATGATGCTTTTCTCGGGAAACACGATTTTTGTCAATATTAACCCTGGTAATAGTGTAGGTCACTATGAGTAATTTCAATCAATCAACAGCTCAAAGAACATATTTTAGGGTGCAGTTACACTTTAATCCCTCTGAACTTGAAATTGAATAGGCCTACAGTAGCCTAGGCTATTTTGAAATGGAACTCATGCTCTGATACATAAATTATCCTCATTGGAAATTTGAAAATGTCACTCTTTACACTTCACATTCACATTCAGTCCTCACAATTCAGTTTGACTGTGAAATTCAATTTCAGTCTATGAGACAAAATCACTGGTCACTAAGGAAAAGCAATTGAGTGCAGATCAATTGTGATCACAGCACCAGCGCATGACTAGAGGGGAGAGAGTGCGTTGCACTGTAGCCTGGCCCCACCAGTCTACGTACTTCCGCTCAATTTCTTTTCCCAAATACAGCATAATTTCAAATTCGGTTTGAGGTGATACTTCATAGGAGGCCAGTTCTATATGCATCTGGTGTGCTGGTAGAAATGTTGGGTGGGCAACGATGGTCTAACTTGTTGCTCACACACACAATACATTCCCTCATATCAACGTCAAGTTTCTTGAGAACATTAATGATCCTACCGGAACACATGGAATTGATTATGTAATTGCTTTATTCACCCGATTCTTACGAAAAAGATGACAAACAGCTTGGGGATTTATTACTTAGGGCCGTTGAGGATCAAATCAAAACAATTCATAGTAAGAATAGGAGTAGGTTATGCAATGAGACCTTAATTAGTTCAGAAAATATTGGGCAATGTTGGAAACTTTTCTGCTTTCCATGTCTTAAATAAGTTAAATAACTCATCTAGAAACTGTAACTGCAATTTACTGAAAATGCAGAATTCTAACTTATTTATTCAATACTGAAATGTAGTCTATTAGTTTATTACTCGCAATTTTGACTAGACTGACCTGACCTGACCTGCCCTGACTTCTGAGTTGTCAGAATTCTGACTTTTACCGGTCTATGCATCCATATCAGAGGAGTGGTTAAAAAGTTCAGCAAATTCCGCTGCTGCTAGACATCAGTTCAATTTTGAACATAGTATACTGTCAAACTTAAGGGGCATCAGACATGGAAATATGTAAAAAGGCATGACTATCATGCAAATCAGCAATAATGCTGTGATGTGGCCAACACTACGATTTTTGAAAATGTAATATGAAGAACAGGACCTGATCCCTGGAGATAACCCTGAGGCAGCACCTCTGAGGCAGAGATGGCCTCTTCATCCAAGGATTATGAGGAGAATTATAAGTAAAAAAGTCAGAATTGCAAGAAATAAACTTGGAATTCAGAGAAAGAATGTCGCACTATATTTTTTTATTATTATTATTAATGTAGTGGCGGAAACCGATCTCTAATGTACTGTACTCCATTATTCATTTTTCTAATTATCTATTGGCAACTGGAATAAACTCAACTTTTAAGAAGCACCCAAGTATTTAAATAACATGCCTCATTAATTTATCATGTGAGCGTCCCGTGTGCACAAAAATGCCCTACCAATCTTTACAAAGTTTGTTCACTGCACACACTGCTCGTACTTCCAGGGCAAAATGTGTAGGTTATGGTTACAAACAACAGTTACCTACATACGTACATACTGTACATGGTAATAATGACCCTGAACAAAAGGCTCTTCACTGATTCATGTGTGAAGCAGCATCCTTTCAGACTCAGAGGCTATGGAAATGGAATGGAATTCTGAGATCTGAATTTGAATCAGCAATGGTGTCCGTTTTCGTTCCCCATCCTGCAGGCATGAGTTTGTGTTGGACCTACATGGAGATGAATTGCAGAGGCACCTCCTGATGGAAAACCTCATTGACATGTATAAACAGCAGTTGACCAGGTAAAGCAGTTACATAAACAGATTCTTCGGGCTGTAGTGTTACAGTATCATGTTAACTGTAGGCCGTTATAAAAAGGGTATGCCTAACCTGCATCAAAGCGATTTGTAGTGCTAATGTAAGCTAACAATGGCTTTACCTACTTCTTACTGCATGAATAGAGGGAGTGGGACTGGGACGGATTTGCTTCATTCTCTGTTGTAGACTTCAGATGGCTCAAACCTGCCAGACAAGCACAACGCCATCAAGTCAACTCATCAACAGTATTTCATTTACAGAGCCACTGGGCTTTCTCTGAGTCACAAACAGCTCAATGTACAGTGGCACAAATGTGTGAAAAAAACTCTTTCAGTTCAGGCTGACATCTTTGGAGAAATTGCACGGAAGCAGCAGATCCATCAATTTAGGTTTTCTTGAGCACATTAATTATACATAGTATATGAAAGGAGAGGAGGCCTCAAGCTATTAGGGGTGTGTAGGCTATGGTGCATATGATTGCAAAAGGCTCCGTGTGTGAAGGTAGTCTTATCAGACACAATCTTGAAAAGAGATTTTACACAAGTGTACTCAAGGTGTTACCATATGAAGGGCATGCCTACAAATTCATCAAATCATTTCAGGGTCACTGAGGCATTCAGTAACTTCCTGTGCAGTGTGGTTCCTGAGAATTTGATGAGGTCTGCTTCCTTGTAGACTCCATGGAGTGGAGCGGAGTGTGGGAATTAGGACAGCCGGCAGCAGACGGATGTAGAAACCCCACATATCAATGTCTGTTCACTTCACAACCGTCTCCCCCATCACTGTGCCATGTATCCCAATGACGGGGTGTGCTTGAAGGCAGTTTGACACAAATGAAGGGAAGGCTGCTTATCGGTTATTCTGTTTGAGTGTTTGCAAGTTGATAATTAAGTAGTAACCAAACAGTGGGAAGAAGGAAGGAAGCATTGAGTACTGCCTCTGTTGTGTGTAATCCAAATGTGGTCTTTCATGCTTTTTCAGCTGTAGGGTGAGGGGAGTCTTTTGAATGAAGACCTCATAGGAAAGGTCCCAAAAAGCTACTAGCTGTGGATGAAGGAATCCAAGAATTTGAGACTATGAATGAATTCGATCATAGGTGATAAATTGTTTCGCCTTCAGGTGCACCCGTGGTTGCAGGCTACTTACTGGACCATTGCAAGAATATGATTTTGTTTTTAACTTTTAATTAATTTCTCTAAGTCACCTCAAATTGATACACTGAGACATGAAATAAGCTGTTTAGGATAAAGTGCTTGTTTTCCCTATTTGTCAAGTGCTAAAATTACCAGTAGAATTTAGGTGAAAAGAACTTAATTCTCATAAGAAAATAGTAGTCCAAACATTGTGTATTTCGTTCCTTCCTTGAGAGTGATCTTAAAACATATTATTGTGCATGCTTCCTTAACGCAGGCCAAGGGAGCTCTATGGCACATGACAGGCAGACATGTTAAACAGGATCTTGGCTCCCACCCTGGCAGACTCCAGCCCTGGCAGCACTCCTGGCTCAGGTCCAAAGTACACGGTCCCCGCCGCAAGTGGAGACGGTTTAGTGTTTCCCGTCCGCATCCGGATCGGCATGCTCCGCCTAGCCAGCCAGCCAGCCAGCAGTACAGTGCGGGCGTCTGTGGCGTTCCGTGTGCTCGCCGTGCTATAGGGATTAACGAATCACAAGCGACACGACACCGCCCGGGTCTGCAAATTTTACACAAAAGAAAAATAGAACATGCATGCATGAAGTGAGGAATGACAAAGGCTTTGTTGGGAAGGCATCACAGAAACAAGTCTGGGTGAGATTCCATGCATCCTTTATTCCTTATGAGCAAGACGACATCCATTGTTGCTGCTTTGAGGCAGCAAAAGCCAACATGAAGAACATTAATCTGTCTCACGGCACATTTAAGGCTTTTTGATTTTTATAGTCAAAACTTACACTAACAACATTTTGTACCACCTAGGTTTTCTGCATTATAGTTGCATACAGTTATTCCAGTGTCAAAAAAATCAAGAAGGCTATATACCATTATTCATGTATTACATGTCTATAGATGAGATAGGTGTATAGTTAATTATCTTACAAACCAGCATTTAAAGAGGTGTAAATAGATTCAGTTACTGGAAACACTGTAAAAACATCAGTATCAAAAGCAACAACAGGGCTCCATTTGATTCATCTTCAGTCATTCCCTAAAAAGGTATATTTTTTAAAAAAACAAAAAAACATTAAGGAGCAATATAATAGACTAGGAGGGCTCATTTCTTCCATCATCAGACCACTTCAATCATGACAAGAGAACGACAACAACATTCCATGACACAATAGTCAAATCAGCACCCCCTCCCCCCCTTGGACATCACCTTACAGCAACACGATAATGAAGTGAAATTTTACCAACCACAAATTCCTTTCCAAGAAAAAAAAAATAAAATAAAGTAAACCCTTAATCCTTCAAATGTCATATCCAGCATTGATGACAACCTAATAACAGTCATTTCTCCTCTTGTTGAGGATTCCCCCCCTTCAGCGGACAATCAGCAGTTGCAAAAAAAAAAAAGAAAAAAAAAATCTGAAACGTGGTGATGGCCCTGTTATTCACCAGACAGCTATACATTTAAAAATGCCAAGTAGTCCCGTAGCTAAAGCAGGACCTCCATAACTGAGAAGAGGTTCAGCGTTTTTAAGGGGAGTGAATTAGATGTTGAGGATTCAGCAAAAAACTGCAGCAGCTGAGAGATGGCTCTATGTGGTCAGTATTTAGTCCTGTACCTTGGTGGAGCAAAGTCCGGTTTCACAGTGATTTATCCAACAAATAGCAGCTAGCAGTACCCCTTCTCAAAAAGATCATGGAAACCCCACATCCTAGATTTTATTAAAAGGAATGTTGGAGCAGAATGTCAAAGGACATAAGGCTTTTGATGTAGTGTCAATCCTTATCGACCACCCCCCCCCCCCAAAAAAAAAAATAAAAATGAAAAAAATGAAAAAAATAAAAAAAAATAAACATGGTTCCACACTGACTTGTACACATATCATGTCATGAATTATTTGGAGGCGACACATAGCACATGCCCAGATAGAGAGCCCTGATTGCCGCAGTTAAACGAAGCATCATGTCTCAGAGCTCAAACCCCCAAAAGATTACCCTCCCGATCCCCCTAAAACCCCGTTCCCGTAACCCTACCAAGCCCACAGTACATGGTGATACTTCAATCAGGAGCCATTTCCGCAGGTGTTCCAGTTGTCAGCACAGCTTAAGATTCTCATTGAGGAGTGTTCCCTGGGTAGTGTAGTCATACCACATACACACCACACACTGGCCATGTCAGTTAAAAAAAAACAAGAAACACTGAATTCCTATCATTTTCTGCAAGGAAATTAAAATGGAATGCCAAGAAAATCAACAAATGGAAAAAAAAAAAAAAAACACATCAGAACATAAAAAGAGCAATCACCTGAAAATTTCAGCACAAAAAAAAGTGCATCCGTTTACCCTACATGGGTAGTCAACAAAATCAGTCAAAAGGGAGAGAAAATGATACAACAAAACATTTAATACGCAAGTGAGGTGCAAAAAATGTCAGTGTTCTTTGTCAGGTATATAAAAAAAGAATACAAAGTCACTTCAAAATTATTTAAAATGTATTCTCCTCCCCTCCCCCATCCAGTCTCAACCCCAACAGAGACAAAGTGGGCAATCAGTGAACATATCTTCAAGAGGCTGGGAAAATGTTCAGCTTTCGGTAGCAAGTGCAAAATACCGATCGGATCCTCCAACTCCCTTTTCGCAGAGGACCAGATCAAATATGTGCGTTGGGGTCTACTGGCTGAACATGGGCTGGGGGAGGGGGAGGTGTGTGTTTGTGTTTGTGTGTGCGTGTGTAGGGGGCTGAGGTGTGTGTTGGTGGGGGGAGGGGTGGTGGTGGTGGGGTGGGGGGTGCATGGGCGGTGGATGGCAGCGAGGGTCTTCAGGAGGCGGGCAGCTCAAAGGAGATGAACTGCTTGAGTCGCTCCAGGTATTGAGCGTAGAGCTCGATGTCGTTGTGGCCAGCGCCCTCCACCCACAGAGGCTCCACGGCGCGAGGGCAGCGCTCGTAAATGGCCAGGCCGTGCGAGAAGTCGATGACCTCGTCCTCCGTGCCGTGAATGACCAGCACAGGAGATGCCACCTTGGACACCTTGTCAATACTGAAAATAGAGGAGGGAGAGGGAGAGGGAGAGGGAGAGAGAAAACAAAAATATTGAACCAACAACCACTGCTGTTTCATAGTGTAATTTTCTATGTAACTTTTCGTTCCTCTCTGCTAGAGAGGATGAGAGAGAGAAGGATGAGCACTTCAAAGAGAAACAAAACTCCTTTTCTTTGTGGATTTTTTTGTTTGTTTGTTTGTTTTGGCCTAACGAGATAACGAATGTTCTTGCCAAAAAAAAAAAACCTGAGCCCGTATCGAACAACACTAACGTTCATTCAACGCTGCCAAGCGCCTCGATGTGTGTGGGCGGGCGTTTGTGTCTGTCTTGAATGTGTCAAAATCACATGTTTGCATACCGAGGCAGAAACCAGGGAAGGAGAAGGAAAGACACAAACAAGTCGCAATGTGAGGACCTGAAAAAAAAAATATGCATGCTCGGTAGTCATCGTACTCCTGCTGAGAATGTTCTGTGGGGGGAAGAGAGTCTGGACCCCGGGGGCTTTGTGCTACCTCTCTTAACAGCTTCATTTCAATTATGCATACTAATTAATTTAGCTCACTGCATGACTAATTGTTGCTTATCTGTCTCCTTAGAGAGCGGCGACTCTGAAATTGGGGTTAGGTGGGATATTAATGTATGGAAAAAGACGGACGGAGTAATTACATTTCAGACAGACGGAGACAATTATCTAAACAGTGCTAAACAGAGTCAGCAGCATTGATTTCGTTCACGCGGATGGGGAGCGCGATAAAGGCGGCTTTCGTCTCTCTCTGCGCGGATTAGATGCTGCCGCTGTGAAAGGTGCATAATAAGGAGAGCTGTGCCTGGTCTTCTGGATATCAGGAGGGGATGGAGAGAGGGGGAGGGAGGGAGGGAGGGATGGAGGGAGAGTGAGAGCGCATGAGAGAAAGAGAGAGAGAGCAAGAGGGTGAGAAAAAGAGAGAGAGAGAGAGCAAGAGAGCGAGAAAAAGAGAAAGAACGAGCAAGAGAGAGTGAGAAAAAGAGAGAGAGGGAGAGAGAGAGTGAGAAAGAGCGAGAGAGCAAGAAAGAAAGGGAGGAAGAGCGCTGAAATGGTGGGATAAAGAAGACCGAGAGGAATGTTTGCATAAAAGTTTTAAAGATCCAAGCTGGGGGAAAAGCGATATTCCTCGTGTGACACAGTGACCCTGTCTGTGATATCCCTGCGGTTCTCTTTAAAACCGAAACCTCTACATTCTTCACCGCCGTTCGTTTTTTGTTCCATCCCGATCTCTCGCCCGCCGATTGCTTTTCCCCTCCCGAGCGCCATCCCTCATGCGCTCCTTAACATGCACGCCCTCATAAATACCGCGAGCGCACACACTATTACAGAGAGACACGGACACTTGGAGCCCAGCAAAAAAAAAAACACAAGTGTGGCACAATGACAAAGATTGTTATGCGCGCTCTGTGTGAAGCCTGAAAAGAAAATGGGAGATGCCAGAGCGACTGTGGGCTTTTCTGAGCTCCAGTGAAGCATCTGGAGCGTCGAGCTGCCAAGAGCAACATCAAAATTTAGCACCACGCTCGCCTCTTCCCTCTTCCCCTGGACCTGGACGAGGGTGGGAGCTCATCTGACACCTTTTCACCGTGGACGCACTTAATATTCCAAACCATTCCACGCTGCAGCCAAGCGAAATCTGGGGAGACGGCCGACTCATTAAAGTTTCATAAAGTCCTGACTGTCCATTCACAATTCTTTCGCACATGGCGGCATTAAGCCTGGAGTTTAGAGGCCAGAGGTCTGATTGTGGCTCTGGCTGGTGCCATGGGCAGACACACACACACACACACACACACACACACACACACACACACACACACAAAGAGACACACACACAGACACACACAGGCACGATCTTCCGGTTACTGCCAGTGCTCTGCCCACTGACACCACAACATTTCTCATGAGAAGGCGAAGGGACTACTGGATAGTAGAGGAAAATATAGGCCACACACACTCACTCACTCCTCAGAAGTTCAGCTCCTTTGACACCAGCAGGGGTTGGGTAATGCAGAATCAATTATGGCTGCTGCCTCTACCATCACCTAAGGCCTCAACAGATACCTTAAAAAAAAAAAACACCTGAGCGCGTCAATACGCTGCCCTACCCCGACCCACATGCCTATTTTCTTAGCAGCGAGGCGTGTTGGCGGCCGATCCCATTAGCATGGCCTAACTGCAACATTCATTACAGACGTGCGCCGCGAACGGACAACGTCCCATTAGCACACAGACATTTCAATTGCTCACTACAGAGAAGTCATTACAAAAGCTCCAGCATAAGCAGGCACTGGAAGAGAGAAAAAGTATCTGGGATCTATTCATCAAGGGGGGGTAGTGACAGACACAGCAGTGAGGGAAAGAGGGAAAGAGCGAGAATGAGTGTGTGAGTGTGTGTGTGTGTGTGTGTGTGAGTGAGTGTGAGAGAGAGAGAGGGAAAGAGATAGAGAGAGATGGAAAGAGTGAGACAGAGAGAGAGTGAGTGAGAGATGGGGGGGGGGGGGGTGCAACACAGTAACAATCGGAATATAATGAAGTGTGTACCCTGTAGCCACCATTAATTCCACTTCCACCCTGAGTGAGTGAGTGAGTGAGGCAAAGCGGCTGGAAGAGAAAAGAATGAATTCTGGGTCAGCCTTCTTTCTGTTGACTTGTTTTGCAGACTTGTGATCGCTGTGACTAGCTTGACTACAAAACAAAATCTAAAAGGAGAAAGCTAGGGGCAGACAGCGTCGTTTGCTTGAAGTTCGTCGCAATTACTGGCATATTAGGACGTTAGACTAAGACCACTTTACATGATTTCTGCTCGAAAAAAAAACAGCCTCGTGTGTGAGTGGTAATAGGACATCAAAAAATAACTGAATCGCTGGAGAGCTTCTAAACCTACGCTCAGCAAACCCTTCACCAAGCCCTCTCAAATGGAAAGGCTTCAGAATCTTCCAGGAATGTTCAGTCAACCAACAATTCACTTTTCTGTTAAGAGCACAACATCATGCAATGATGAAGAATCACTATCAAAGTGACGGATAATAGGCAGCCAAATAAAACAGTGGCTGATTAGACTAATAACTTGATTATAATGGACTCCACACGCACACCTTTATCCAAAAAATGTGGTCCAATCGTACAGATGTAATGAGGTAGAGTTGAAAAGCAAGTATGGTAATTTGTTTGAGGCTGTAATGTTTACATGGCATAAATTCTTCAGTTCAAAGCGCTAACTGATTTAAAACAAACTCTAGCCATTCTAACCATTTCAAACAAATAAATATTGGATAATGTATTGCCAGCACACTGCTTAATACACAGCTACTTGCCAACACAAGAGGGGATAGTTCACAGTTTTTCTTTTTTGTTACCATTTCGTGGTTTCTGCCGAGGAAAAACAAAATAGTTCTCATGCAAACAGAAGGTGAAAGTTTCAGGTGTTGCATAACAACATATCATTCCAATAAAGTTCTGTTGTGAAAAGTAGACTTTCCATACCAAAGATCAGAAAATTGCTTCCTTATCTTCAGTTTCACAAATAATGACAAGAATGCTTTACATTTGCATAAGGTTTATAACATGGACAATGATCCTACTCCATGTTAATAAAAAAAAGTAACATAATCAGCTGTTGGCTGCTGACTAAAGGATTCAGAAGGTTTGCTTGTAGTTTTTACAATAAATGTCTGTTCCTTACATGCAAATAGCTTTTGTGTGGATTACATGTAACAAACATGTAGTACATGTAGGCTTTTACCAAACTGCCAACATACAAACAGATCAATCAAGGCCTGTAATTCTGATGAATCGCTTCATTTGGATGAACATCCTTATATGCAGATCATGACCAATGTACGGTAAATGCTGTTGTTATTCATGTCACTAGCGGAATACAGCTTCTGCAGTACAGTTTGCAATTACTACAATTAGCAAAACAAAATCAATTCAACAGGCTAGAGAGCAGAGATAAACTGCATGGCACTCTTGCCACCACCTCCCGAAAAAAACCCAAAACAACAACAAAACAAACAAACATGTTGTGAGCCCCGACTGAGTCCAGCTCAGACTGGCCCAGCCTCTGCAGCTCATTTGCTTGTGCTTGTTATTCTGCGAGCGTGCCACACAGGCCCGGGATCAAAAGCTCATTCACCTGCTGATATTAAAAAATGGCTTAGAGGCGGATGGCCAGGGCGCCTTCAAATCTCCGCACAGGCGCTCCGGTGGCGGGTCTCATTAACGGCCAGTCGTGTGTACAGTGCGCCGTGCTCTCGGCGCGACGGGGGGGGACCGGTACTGTGAATTAGATTCACACGCGTGTCCGAAATCACACACGTGGCACTTGCCTTGATCTTTTGGAGGCGTCTCGGAAACGCTTTAACGCGCAACACACTTGGACCACACTTACGTTAACGGTGCGTGAAAGTGCTAGCCATGTGACGCCTGTTTGAGGAAGGTATTGGGACAGAACAGGGCACCAGCACGTGTCATCCTCCTTAAGACTTCAAAACAAAAAAAATATAATCTTCATCTCAAAGGACAGCTACTGTTTTCCCCAAACCAGCACAGACCAGACCATTGAAAAAAAAAAAACACACAGCTGTCCTTAGCTGAGAAATGGCTTTTATAAAGCGGGGGAAAAACAGGTCCCCCTACCTGAAAAATACCGAAAAAACATAACGTGATAGATGGCGTGGTGTAACGTGATATGAAAACACAGTGGCCAAGTCTGAAGTGGAGTCCATACAAAAGTGCTCCATCACACGCTGTCCACTCGATAGAGACGGCACTCTGATTGAGGCCCTGCGCTCTCACGCAGCCGAGGCCTCTCACATGTCATGTTTACACTTTATCTCTAGCGCCAGACGTGGCAGCTAGACGCAACGAGCATCGGCAGACGCACACACAAAACACAAACGTGCTCATGTACACACACACACACACACAAACACACACACACACACACTTCAAAAGCTGTGGCACAATACATCAAAGATCCTGCTAAGGTGTGTGCTACACTTCTCTAGCTGCCTCTCCACTCTCCCACCAGGAGAAAAAAATAATAATAAAAAAAAAATGTTCAGACTATCAGGAGGCCGTCTCTTTCCAAAAGAGCTAAGGAGATGGTGTTAAAGCACTCTACGGTTGCGGTGATCTGCTGCACCAACACTTCAGTCTCAAATTCATTATTTCTGCATGATCATTTTTTAAATAGATCTCCTCAAATTGCCTTCCCTTCCTCTGTGGAAATGCATAATGTAGCAAAGTACGCAATATATCCTGACTACACATTCTCCTCTGGCGCTGGTGAAGTCTGGAGAGCTCGCCGTGTCAGGTCTGCTAAGGATAGCGCACTAGTAGTGCCTCCTCCACCTGCTGCCAGTGAATGATAGGCAGGACTAAAATCTCTCTGGCTGTCATCGAGAGGGCCGAGGAGCTGATGTGACAGATGTCATGGTGTTAATTGCCAACTCGTCGTCTCCAGCCCCTGCCATGCCAAAATAATCCCTCTAAAGATTTTTCGGAGAGCGATGATTCTTCCAAGTAGTGTAGAATAGCAGTGTGAGCAGGCAATCCCCTAACCATGCAACACGTCCCCCCCCCCTCCCCCAGCACTGCCC
This sequence comes from Sardina pilchardus, assembly GCF_963854185.1. Lineage (NCBI taxonomy): Eukaryota > Metazoa > Chordata > Actinopteri > Clupeiformes > Clupeidae > Sardina > Sardina pilchardus. The sequence continues at coordinate 14,492,436 of NC_085004.1, forward strand.
CCCCCCCCCCCCCCCTCAAACTAGGCTTGAAACTTTATCACAATATACCGTGCTATTTGTGACGATAGATACAAATTTGTTGTTTGATGTGTCTGCATGGCTCTCATGGCCGTAAGCTGAGGTGACCTGTGGCTGAGGAAAAAAGCGGGGTGTAAAGAACTAACGACGATATGAAAATAGTGCACAAGTACACACACGCACGGTTCCACCTGCACATAGCCAGCCACGGGGCCACAAAATGAAATGGCCTCGACACGAAACCTGGGATCAAAAGAGTTCCTGGACTGCTGCACGGTTCCATAAACGCTTGATTACTTGGGCACAGGCGGAGCTGCCGGGCTTCATAAAAAGGCCTGGTGCACATTACGAGGTGCTAAGTTAAAGCAGGACCTTTGGTGACGTCGCCGGCCAACTTTCAAAGCGAACGTCTATTTCCGGTGGCACAACAAAGAGAGAAGGGGCAGCGGAAACATGCTGAGGGCAGCCGATACGATGGGGGACAGAATGCTGGAGCGAGGCTGTGTGTGTGTGTGTGTGTGTGTGCGGAACTTCCCTGGCGCGTTGAAACCTGCGTGAGAGAGGCACTGAAGCACTTTGTTGTAAAAGCATGGCTCAGCGAGAGAGAGAAAAAAAAAAAACATAGAGCTACGTGTCATGTAAATGCATTCGAAATCACACATAATAACACAGATGGAAAGCCAGAGATATCCTGTTGATAATGGACATCCAAACTAAACGTCTGAGTGTGTGTGTGCGTACGAGTCAGTGTGTGTGTCTGTACATGTGTGCGTTTGTACACGTGTGCTTACACAAGTCAAATGTTGTGTGTGTGTGTGTGTGTGTATTTTCTCTCTGAAAAGGAGGAAATTAGCCGTGTGGCAGGAAGAGGGCAGAGAACCTGGCTGCGCTGACAGGGGGGAAAAACATCAGAGCAGCAGCCGGCGCTTTCTGCTGAGGCTGTGCACCGGCTGGGGTCAGCGCACGCCGCGAGTCCGAGCACCTGCGCCGCCGAGCGCAGCGGGCGGCGGCCGGTCCGCCTCCTCACACAACCGCACCGAATCAGCCGGCGCCACTCACCTGGGGAAGGCATCAAAGCAGTAAGTCTTGCGGGTGTCGGGGAAGGCAACGCGCAGGCCGGACATGAGGGGGGAGTGCAGGATGACGGCAGCACATTCGTAGCGGGACGCCAGGTCCACCGTGGGCACCGTGCCAATGCTCTGGCCGTAAAGGATGATGTTCTCTGGCGTCACGCCATACCTGAGGGCACAGGGGGGGTGGGGGTGAGAGAAGACGGAGGTGGGGGTGAGAGAAGGTGGGTGGGGGTATGTGTGAGGTAACTCTGCTCAGTCATACATTTTCAGTTAAAACAATAACAAGTCTTCACCTGAAATAAAAAAAATTAAATTAAATAAAAGCAGATCAAACAGAGATCAAATAACATGATTAGCACTAAGGCTCCAGATGCTAGCTGAAATGAACCACCCTTTAAAAACAGCCGTAAATCTTGTTGCACCAGACAGCGTTACCCAACATGAGCTTAAATTGCACCGCTCCGTCTGAACACAGGGCTGCATGGCACGCTTCAATAAAATACCAAAGTAAACTGTCAAAACAGAGACTTTAACTGCTAAACACAGAGTGGGGAGAGAAGAGGGCTTGTGTATGTCCTGGAGCAGGTAGCTGTCAGCGGTGGTTGTTTTTATTGGACATTTTTAAGACGTGCTCAGAGCGGCCTCCCTGACAGCTGTCAGGACTTAATGCCGTCCCGCCGATCTCGGGCGCAAGGCCCCTCGTAGAGGCACTCGTGGAACGGTTCCATTTCTCTCGTGTCGCTCGCCCTGGCGTTCCTGGCGTTCCTGGCACGCTCGAGTGAGAGCGAGCGCGGGCACGAGAGCCGGGGCTCTGGCCCGGAGGAGCGAGCTGCAACTCAATCTCAGTTGGCTTGGCACCGCAGCTCACGTCAGGTATGCGTGGCGTTTTCAGGCTAAACGGTGCCACGTTTGATATCCGACCGCACCGGGAGGGGGGGCTGGCGCTCCCTTCAGCAGGGCAGGCCCTAGGAGCTGAGAAGGACCCGGCGGTCCCTGAGGGCCCAGGTGAGGATGTTCAACCACAGAACTGAACCAGCTGGACATAAGCTATATTTGTGACAGAAGTAACTCTACCGAAAGGAAGTCCGATTACTAGAGGGATCTAACAACGTTAGATTATCGACCACATCTACTTTGCCCTGTAATACAGGAAGGCAAAGTATTCCTTCTCCTGTAAAATAACACTTTGTGGAATTAAATTCAAATGTAGAAAGTACAAGTAGCAGGCAGATAATGCAGGTCATTTTCATTTCTTGACTGCATTTCAAACCCAACTCCTACAGTGGAAAGTGGAGACGTGATGACTAACTTTGCATAAACAAAATGGACAAACAATGACTTAATTCTTGGCCCTCTTCGCATTGTCTAACTTTGAGAGAGTGTGTAAGCTAATGATGAAACAGTGGTGTTAATGTTCCATCATTTGCAACTCCAATAACCCTCCTTATCACCACATGACCGTGAAATGAAACTACTTTGCTAACCAACGGAACAATGTTATCTCTGGGATGATGACAGACGCCACTTCTGTAACCGAAGAGACAGAGTGATGAGTGGAACCACTCTTCCTTTAATTTTTTAACACTTGGAAAAGAATGACAACGCTTCCATGACTTCTATGTCAGGTCAATTACAAACAAAAGCGGAGTGTATGGGAACCTAACCGCCATTAGAAACCAAACCTCATATATGCAACATGAGCCAAAGGGCATTTGAAATTGCTACTCATCAGCAACCAAAAACCAAGAGATGGATTTACTGTAAGCAACGCCAACCAAACTAGCCTGACGGTAGCAGATTGGGGCCTTTCGCTGTGCATCTCTGTTTTAGTACCACACGACTTAACACCAAAGGTACAGGCCTAAAAGACCTATTGCTACTGTGCTGAGAGCTATGTAAAGAGCATAATTTACCTCACAGCGTAATGGAAATAAAGAGAAACCAGTTTCTTCCAAAAGCAAAGCCACGCGAACCACAAGTGCTTTGAAAACACTGTGCTGGGCCAAACCACATTCATCCAATGATCTGGCTTTGCCACGAGCCATGCAATCACACAGGCCTTAATGTCTGTTTGGGTGCCAAAGGTGGATTTCTTTGATTACACTGATGCTGTTGTTGCACCCGGGGCTGTGGGTGCAGAGGCCTATCAAGGCACATTTAAGGTTAAATAATATGTTGCTGCTAAAAAAAGTGTGCGGAGATCAAGATCAAAAGGGAAGAGAAGATCTGGGGGTAATTTGGTAATGGATGAGAGCGACAGGCTGGCACTGGGAGAGAAATCAGCTCCCTTTTCCAGGTCAGCAAGAACAAATCTATTTTCACATTTCCTTCGAATAAGGAATTGATCGTTAAAACCTCCCTTTTGTGCAGGAAAAGTGTCATTATGCAGTGGTGGTGGTGGGGTGGAGGGGGACAAACTTGCGGATGTTTAGATGAAGAAGCTTGTCCAAATAGTGGCTGCCCCAGACGGAAAGCTACTGAAAGCACACAGGCTCAGCAGATGCCATGTTTCCGTGCGCAAAAATGAGGGCAGTGAGCAATGGCCTGTCCAAACAAGCATGGCTATGGCTGCGTGGAACGACCTACCGAGGATCGGCACGGCACTGCGGCACGCTACAGCGAGCTGACAGCCAAGCGCTGAGCTGGGCCTACCGCCACTGCGGCACTTTTGGAGTATACGCACACACACACACACACACACACGCACATATGCACACACACTCACACACTCACACACAAAAACAACTCACACATGTGAATGGTTGGGATGGCTCAGGGAATAGCTCAGTGTAAGAAGGAAAATCCCAGGGCCCAAGTGTTTTCAATCGAGAATAATTGCACACGTCCTCATACTGGAGGGTTCAACGCTCCACACACGGCAGTCACTGTATGTCGAAAACATCACTTGGCCAAAATAAACAAAGCAGATGTATTTCCTTTCCCCATAAAGAGCAGAAATAACACCCGTTCCAGCAATGTTTTGGTTTAAGAAAGCAGGGCAACTCTCTTTGCATGAAAGCCATGAGCCGTCTCTGCTGAATTCAAACATTAGCTTAGTTTGCCTGGATTCTGTGCAGTCATCTTCATATTAATAACCAGATGAAATTTGCACACGCAAATTCAGCACACACAGAGAGTGGCACAGTGGCTTAGACGACGACAAAGCAGTAGTCCTCATTTTTCCCAGAGGCATGACGAAGAAGTGTTTGAGGTCTCCGAGAGGAAATACTTTCCGCCGAGCGACTCTGAACTCAATGATTCACGTCTCGTCCTCGCTGGCTGGCGAGGTAAGCGGTGGCAGAGGGGGAAATTCAACATGACATTCTCTTGGAATTTCATTTGAACTCCGGCTGGCATTTCTCGGAGGGAACCTATGACATTCTAGCATTTGAAATGGCAAACAGTGAAGTGAATTACTCATTACCGAGTAGATAACGCTTGCTCCTTTAGCTTGGGAAGGACTCATCTCTACTGCCATCCTGAAACGATCAGAGATTAACAATTAATCAAGTCTGTGCTGACTTGTAATTGATTTTCCTGAAGACCCACTGATGTATTGTAATGGCCGCCGCATCTGAAGACTCAGTCCACCAAGGATTCTGCACAGGGGTAAAATCAGGATAGCCAGCAGCATGCGTGTGTGTGTGTGTGTGTGTCTGTCTGTGTGTGGTCAGAGTTGTATAGGAGCTCAAGCCAAGCTCAAGCAGGGATGATGTGGGAACACTATCCTCTTTTCCAAACACCCACTCTCAAATCAGCACAAGAAAACACCCAGCGGAGAGAGAGAACAAACAGCGACAGAGCCACAGGACTGACCAAGCCTCCTCCCTGCATTCATTAGCAACGATGACCCCCGCTGGCAAACAGGCTCACAATCACCTCAGCGCAGACCACACCACGCGCAGCTCACCTTTGGTCACTTGGATTAAATATTAAAACACCATCTGACTGATGCTTTCATGCGATGCCTTTTTTTGGGGGTGGTATGGTTGGCTGCTGTGGGCTGCTTCAGATCATTTCACACCACGCAGAGAACAGAACATTACATAACAAACGCTCTGTGGTTTGGCGAGGTGATGCCACCAACGCTAAAAAGAAAATTAAACACCCCATGCATAATTTACCCCGTAAAAAAAAATCTAGGTGCCACCACACACGTGAATACAAAGCGGAAACTCTCCTCTTGATAAGTTACTGAGTACACAGTGAGCTGGTGAGTCGCTAAACAGCAAACGGGAAACAATAGAGAGGCCGTCCAAAATGGTGGCAAATTAGAGATGAATTATCTTTTAGCTGCATGTGCCCCAAACACAGTCAAGCTAAAGTGGATTAGGAAGCATAGGCACCACACACAGGCCTATCCAGCAGCATCCCTTTATACTTTCTTGGAGCTGCAAATGAATCCTCTGGCGCCATGGTTCAGTGTCCACTGCTGAAAGGGTAGAAGCAGGCATGCTAATTAAGTCACAAGAGCTGGGGCTTCCCTCTCCCCAAACCAATTTTGGGAACACTTATTAGACGCATTATCAAGGGGCTGGCCACAAACTGAAGGATAAGCACAAGTTAGTTCAAGTTTGCTTGCAGTTTTCAGGCATAAATATACAGCAGCAGCTGCTGCTATGGCTTTTTTTCGCGCTGCTAAATGAACTGGACTGGATTCCTGGCCCTGACTGAGGCGGCATGCTTTTTTTGGGGAGGGTTGTTTTATGAGCAATAAAATAAAAGCACAACAGCTAATAAAACCTCACACAGCGCATAAGGCCCAGTCTGAGCAATTTGTTATACAATCTGGAGCATTGTATAATCTTCCGCGGCACTGAATTAGGTCCGTCTGACAAATTTGCAGATTCCATACGATCAGTCGAGAGAACTCAATCGTATCCCACACACACACAGTCGTCCTGCCAAGTCTTTTGCGAGCCTGTCAAGAGTGCGTGAGAAAGCAAATCAGCAAGGGGTCTGAGCCACTGCACATGCCCTTGTTAACACATCCATGACAGGCATGCCTGGCCTAAGACAGATGATACAGACCCCTCCCTCTCCTGTCGGAGTGCTGGTGAGAGGATAATTTACTGAGGTCCCACCTCAGCCCATAAACAAACAGCTTACTAAGCCAGTGGCTGAGGATGACCCCTTTCATTCAAAGTGCGACAGAGTCGTCATAACGGCACGGCGTAAAATATCGAATGTGCCCCCACTGACCGCCAGAAGAAAAGGCTGTAAGTTAACATCATCGTGATATTCTTTAGGTTAACATCATTGTGATATTCTTTCAGTTAACTTAGTTGAAAAGGGCTTTTGCACACCTCTTTGTGGGGGACAGGTGCGATTGATAAGGTTAAGGTTACCAGTGATACTTTATAGAAAAAGTCCCGCACACTGTCCATTACGCATGCCAAACATGTATTCACAACGTGTGAATTCACCTGAGGAAGGTCTACAGGACCAAAATGTTACGAATAAATGTTTGCCATGCGTAATGGACAGTGTGTGCAGGATTTTCTCTCTTAAGCATTCTTTCAGTAAACATCATCGTGATATTCTCTCAGTTAACATCATCGTGATATTCTCTCAGTTAACATCATCGGGATATTCTTTAAGCACAGTTCTCTCAAGATGTGCAAGATTCAGTGGGAAATAGACATAAATTTTGACACTGGGCATGGATATGTACTGCACTTCTATGTACACAGTCAGTTGTACCTCTCCGTAGCCTTAACAGAGCAGATATGATTCCAATCATGACGTCAATTACAGTGGTTCCAATTACTGCAGTGCTTCACTGTAATCTGTCAGTCAACACTAACTAGGCTGTACCCATGCTAAGCCTAGATGGTTTGTTTTATTTCCCCCCACTGTGGAACCAGTCAACGCCTGGACATCTTCTCCTTCCACTCCTCCATTATGGGGGCCTGAGGGATTGGAGTACCACAGGCAGACTCAACGACCGCTCCTTATTACCGACGGCTCTGTCCTCAGCTGGGCAGACACTGTGTGATTTTTTCAATCGCGGCGTTCAGCTGCTGCTCATACTGTATGAGTGAATTCGCAGGGGCAGCTCAGCTCACGATTCCTGTTCTCACACTACACGATCCGATGTTCGGATGCGATCTGACTGCTCACACTGCACGTCCATACTCAACTCGTCGGACTCTTCTATCCGGAACTTTATCCGTTGTGCTGCTATGCGGCCCCGTGTTGTCTACTTGCTTTCAGGGTTGCCAGGTCATGCGAGGAGAAATATGAAGTGAAAATAGAGAGGGGACCCCAAAAAGTTAGCATCCCCTCCCCGAACCCCTGTTACATTTCTGGGGTGGTCATGTTAGAGAAGTCTACAGTTACAGCGTAGAGTCGACGCAGAGGCATAGGCTAAAAATGCCCTGTGTACGTGTAGGCGCTGCGTGCAACTTCATGCCCAAAATCAAGCCCAAATCACTTATAATAAGCGGACTATGGCAACACTTGTTTTGTCATCCGTATCTATGTTTGCGCATGTGTAGTGTGACAGGTTGAGGTAAATCGCCTCATAACACTGCTTCAACTGTGCGATAGCCTCACGAGGGGCGACCAGGATTTCAAACAGGTTTGATTTTCATCCGATCGATCAGGAGGTGGTCGTTACCCCATGTATACTACACGATGCGAGACGCACGACTGAGCCAAAATTCGGTCCAATCCCCAAAATAGATCTCTCAAAAATCATGTCAAAATGGGCCAAAAATCGCAGAGTATGCCCAGCTTAAGGCTCACTCCGACTCTGGCTTGCTGCTTCTCTCCAAGCTGCTCCCAGCACACTCCTGTGGCATTTGACAGGCTGACCCAATCCTGGCCCGCACAACCCGGCTCGGCTCTGCTCTGCACCGTGCAGTGCAGCACACCAGAGACAAGAGAACTTTTGTGCAAAACAAGACGGCGACCCCCTTAAGCACCCAGTCAGGTGTGCTTGCTCACCTTCCCCCTTGCACAGTACACTGGAGCGTGGTGATGTCTCGTCTCGTCAGCGGCTGGAAATTGGGCTACAATTGGCTGCCACGCTGTTACCTGGCAGAGTCCGACCTCCGAGAGCCATCGGGCCGGAGAGGAGCAAGTAATTGAATCCAAAGACACATTTCTGAGCACATTCTTCCCAACACAGATTTAAAAGCAATTGCTTTGGGGAGCTGAAATGGATGGGGTTTTTTTTATATACTTCTCCTTCAGTGAATCTACAATAGCAGGTGCTACAAAGATGTTATTTGAACCATTCAAAAGCCTTGAAGTGCAACCCACAATTCATACGCTGTTTGCAATCAAATCGCCCCCTTCTCGCTCCGCAGTCTGGATGCTCACAATCGTCATCCTCATCAGGATTCAGAGACCCTGGCGTCCCATCGCCAGTGGCCTACCCTCCGATGGGGCTGCAGAGCAGAGCTGGAGAGCGTGGCACTCACAGACTGTGCCCAGCCAGACATCGGGTGCCAACCGCTGCCCTGCACCTGTGAACCGCCCCCTTATTAGGCGCCATTCCCTCTCGCTGCACAGGTAGTCACTCACACACACGCCCACGCCAGAGGCTAGGAACAGATTAGAGCCCAAGAGAGGCAGAGCTGGGCGGAGTTGGGATGGGATGAGATGGGCTGGATTCAACAGCCCTGAAAAAAAGAAAAAAAATCTCCTGCCTACACTCTGACGAAAGCGCACACACACACACGCAGGCAGAGGGGGTTTTTGTGTCATAAAAAGGAGATTTCTCGCAAATCTATTTTGAGTGCCAACAAAAATAGCCTGCTCACTTTCACGCCGAGTTTTACCTGGCACTGCCTTATCATAGGGAGCGGACTGTCCCTGAATTTCGATGAAATCGCATTATCATGCTTCGGAGGTGCGATACTCCCCAAGGGCTGAATGGGTAATAAATTGCTTAATGCTGGACTTCATTATGCCTCGCCCAACAATGCTATTTGGCACAATCAGATTATCGACCCCAATGGAAAGCTGATTGTAATTCATAGCTGAACTACCCCAGAGTGCGATGGACTCTTTCTCGGTCCCTACACTCTTAACAACCGCCAACACAAATGGCACCGAGTTCACCGTCTTGTCAAAGATCGAATCATTGAGCTGCAAACCAACCATGCGAGTCATAGGGCTATCCACAGCCTGGCAGACAGCACCGGGAGCTCAGGATGTCCAGGGAGAAAGCCATGGTGCCCAGCTCTCTAATTAGAGGGAAGTGCTAGTGGTGACTAGGAGAGGAAGGCAAACATGGGCGTCAATGACGGGTGAACAGTGAGGGTTTTCAAGTGAGCAGTCCTCGTGGAAAAGGCACTATAAAACACTTAGGGAGCAGGTGGGCGGCGTGCTTATCTATTAAGAGCAGTTTGTTCATGCCACTTCAGTTACTTCTTACTCGGAGACTGTTAATGGACAAATCACTAAAGAATGTGATTAAAAATGCACACAGAAATTGTCCTGACACGAGGTGAAACAAGCTAGCTCTGACCTGAGCAGACAACGTGAAAACATGTTGCGATAAGCCAAGTTGCAACAGGTACGTGGCAACAGATTAGGGACATGAATCTACCGAACAACCAACAGAACGGAACAGATAAAGAGGCTAACGACCACAAAAACAAACACGCGTCAGTATTAGAGCAGCACTATAGAAGACAGGCTCTCAGGGTCCCCTTAGAAGAAGCACAATAATAATACAAACTAAATATGTGTCTTTGAAACAAAGTATGAACATAACTCTGATATAATATAGAGGGAAAGCACAGTCTGTAGAAAGAGATCTCGGTCATAGCGGGGGGGGGCTGTGTTCCTACCCTGAACATAGAAAGCTGCTAGGTCAGTAATCCCCTATAGAGGGGCAGATCAGACAATGGCAGAAGTGCCGTTGTCATGATAATGTGCCATTAAAGCCGCATTCACATACGTCGCTACTCGCCCATCTCTGAGCGAGAACTGTCAATGGAATGTGAATGTGTTCTAGCGCAGTGTTTCTCAAACTATGGGCCGCGGACCGGTACCGGGCCGCGAGAAGATTACCATCGGGCCGCCGGCCGACCCTCTCTGCCGCCTTCAAGACGCACCATGCGGCCGCGGCTGCACCCGTTCTTCTCGGTCATATTGGTGCGAGATATTTTCACACAGAAATAACAGGCATATCATATGAAACTGCATAACCTGACCTTTCTAATGACGCTAGCCACTAGTTTCTACGACGAACGGTTCGCGAGATAATTAGCGTTAAAAATTACATACAAAAATAAAATGTCACACTCGGTTCTGCGTCATACAGATTCTTCTCTGTGAAATATCTCATAATTTCGGAACTGCCTATGGCAAACTGCATATCAAAATAAACAGGAGATCCTACTGATTCCAATGGCATATAGAATGTATCTGTATAATTAGCGGTAATCACGAGAAATCCCTTTTTGAAATCACATTAAATTTCTGCCTTTTTTCATACCTCCCCATTTCCCCCACTTCAAAATAATGTATTTTTCATAACAGAAGTTTTCAGACCCCTTTTTATGATATGGCAGATGCTTGATATTTTATTTCAGGACCCAAAATGGCAATAGATTGAAATGTTATACGTAGGCCTACTACTAGTAACTGCTAATAATAATAGCCTAATAATAATGATAAATTATCTATCTATCTATCTATCTATCTATCAGGCTTGTGCAAAATTCAGAATTGAATTGAGAATGACTCCTAAATTCCAATTCAATTCTAGGGTTTGAATTTAATTGAATTGAGGTCAAAAACAGGATGTAGAATTACAATTCAAAATTGAATTAAAGAAGAATTGAAATTCAAAGAAATTCATATACATAATTTAAGGGTAGTGTTGAACAATTAAGTTTCACAAAATGTCAGATATGATCGCAACAAACACACAATTTATTGAAAACAGTAATCAATTACATTTCCAAAGTAACCTTCCCAAAACTGAATGCAGATTCAACACATTCTTCCTGTTATGTGACTGTGGAATTGTCTTTAATTGCCATGAATTGAATTCCACTTCCTGTCATTCCAATTCAAGTTAAAATTCAACTTCCTGTGGGGTGGGGCCAATTCGATTCAAATTCCAATTCATGAATTGAATTCTAAAATTCGGAATTGTGCACAAGCCTGCTATCTAAAGGCGTACATGGTGGCGGGCGATGGAAGTTGGGGGCATAGACGGGTGTTCAGAGGGTGTGCAGACGCCTATGCAGGGCCTTGGAACACCAAGGCCTAACATCACAGGGCCCCAGAGCAAAGAAGTTTGAGAAACCCTGTTCTAGCGGAATGTGGTCAGGACAGGCCACTGAAGTGAAGGACACTAAGCGAGTACCAAATCAGAATGTAGACAGTTAACAGTTGACAGTTAACGGATATGTTTGCAGTGGGAACTAGCGGGGAGCCATGGTAACCGACGCCGGCAGCAGATATTTTTTTCTGCAAGCGAGTAGAATTTCGGCGAGAAGCGATGGGCGAGTAGCGACGTATGTGAATGAGGATTAAAGGTGAACTATGCAAGGTTTTTTTTTAGCTTCATTTGCCTTAACTAATCAGCTTCGGAGTCATTGGAATGGTTATTTGACTTATTTCGGGTTGAATGACGGCTGTCTCGCTTCCCCCTAGCGCTTCTGAGCGGAAAAAAACATGCGTGCAAGTTTTGTGCCACCGGGACGGCACGTCCTAACAGAAAGTCTCAAGCCTCGGGATCATGCTCATGAAAAGGCAGACTGACCGATTGAGGAGTTTTGTAAAACATACACCCTAAAGCTATAGGGGAAGCTCCGCAGAGAAATCTGCAAGCATAAAACGAGCGAAAACGAAAAGCGAAAGCCAGTCAGTAGAATCGCAAACATGTCCTTCTGCTGTATGAACTGTTTCAGGGCAAGTTTTTGTTGAAAACTTGCCTTTAACATCTTCCAAAACAGAAGCCACAGCGGCTGCTGTTTTCATTTCGTTGCTACTTCGTCACCGGCCAATAGCGTGCCAGGACTAGACTATGGCCGTTTCTGATTGGAGCCAAAGATTCTGGCAGTGAAACAGCGAAAGTAGATCTTCTGGTATCCAGCCTGAGCTGCCGGGCGAAATTCAAATTCCCCGTTAGTTCAGGGTTCACCCAGCCTAAAAGCGGCGATGAAAGCGCCAAACCTGCATGGTTTTCCTTTAAAATGATTTTGGAAATGTTATGTTAAAGGTGCCTATAACTATCCCCAGTCTATGACAATGCATATTCAACTTAAAGGGATATTCCGCCATTTTTGGAAATACGCTCATTTTCCACCTTCCCTCGAGCAAAACAATCGATATTTACCTTGTTCCCGTTCATCCAGCCATTCTGTGAGTCTGGCGATACAACTTTTAGCTTCAGCCTAGCATAGATCATTGAATCGGATTAGACCATTAGCTTCTCGCCTGCTAGCTTCATGTTTAAAAGTGACAAAGATTTCTGGTAATTTTCCCATTTAAAATGTGTCTCCTCTCAAGTTAGAAAGTGCAATAAGACCATCTGAAAATGAAACCTGGCGTTTTTCTAGGCTGATTTGACATGGAACTACACTTTCATCTGGCGTAATAATCAAGGCAACTTGCAAACGTACCATAGGCGCAGTAATATCGTACGCAGCACCTGAAAATAGTCCCCATAGACAACAAGCAGTAGTAGTGCCAGTAGTCTGCAAGTTGCCTTGATTATTACGCCAGATGAAAGTGTAGTTCCATGTCAAATCAGCCTAGAAAAACGGCAGGTTTCATTTTCAGTTGGTCTTACTGCACTTTTTAACTTGAGAGGAGACACGTTTTAAATGGGAAAATTACCAGAAATCTTAGTCACTTTTAAACATGAAGCTAGCAGGCGAGAAGCTAATGGTCTAATCCGATTCAATGATCTATGCTAGGCTGAAGCTAAAAGTTGTATCGCCAGACTCACAGAATGGCTGGATGAACGGGAACAAGGTAAATATCGATTGTTTTGCTCGAGGGGAGGTGGAAAATGAGCGTATTTCCAAAAATGGCGGAACATCCCTTTAAGCCATCCTTACACCAAAAGATTTTGACACGATTCTTTAACGATTGTAGCCTTTTGAGTAAAGTTTGAAGGGGAGGCATTGGTTAAAAGACTCAAAGTTCTTTCTCAAATCTTGTCAAAGTCTTTTAATGTATGGGTAGCATAGCATTAGAAAGCTTAGTTGGTCGGATCAGCTCCCACAATCTACAACCCCAGTCTTCATGAGCAGATGTTCATATTAAGCCATAAATGACTAAACTGGTCCTCCCAGTGCAGAATAGAATATATGTTTTTTCATTTTGGCCAGGAATATGGCAATTAAAGTAATTTGTTGACACCCTACGTGTTACAGGCTGATGGCAATTCACAAGTTCTTTTTTCCAATAGCCTGCACCTTGCGAACAGCTGGCAAACTCTTCAAGAGTGGAACTGCAAACGTGTCAGGTGTTGATAATGGATGCTAACCATTTTTTTCCAAGCAAAACCTTTTGAAGCCTTCATCTGTTTTGAAGGAATTAACATATAGGCAATAACCACCTTATGTCTTGCTTTACTTAAAAGGTATGTTCCCCTTGAACTATTTTTACCCAGCTATGATAAGGGCTGTTAATTCCTCTTTGTTAATGTTTCACTGGAATGTGAAGAATTTGACTGAAACCGAGTGGTTTTCCCAGAGTGTAGTGAGTGCTACACAAAATGTTACACTAATCAAATCAAACATCACATTTCAGCTCAGTTTGTTTTTACAAGGCAATATGCGACAGAAGACAAAATGTCCTGAGCAAATGTCTTGCACAGTCATTTCACAATATTTTGGGGGAGCTTACTGTTTTCATAGAAGATTTTACAGTGATAACATCATTATGATACCTATGCACACCAAACATTTCAGGACCAGGATCATAATGGAAAGGCTCAGAGAATGCAAGATGATGTTGCTTGCTTTTTTTTTTTACAGGTAATTACCATCCAACCCAAAGAGCATGACACAACCAATCTGAGCACCAATCAAGGCTGCACTGAATATAAAAAATGTTTCATTTAGCTTAATTGCTTGAAGGACACAGTTATTTCCCTGGAGATTTACATAAAAATGATGCACCAGTTAACCTTGTCAAAAGGAAAGTTAAGAGAGACTATGATAAAGAAATAATAATAATAACAATAATAAAATGTTCATTATAGCCCTGATCTAAATAGACCCATATATTTTTTATATAGCAATAAAAATTGGTTTCCTATCATTTGGTCTTTTAAATCAAGCTGCAAGTTACATTTGATGTGTCCTGCACCTGGCCCCAGTGAGGTGGGATGTGCATGCACCTACTTGACCTAAACATAAAGACACCAGCCCATAACATAACTGAAAGTGTGCCAGGAGGACAACTCTGTCTAGATGGTCTCTGAGTATTGTCTTTATGTCAACAACCGCTGGTGCTCTACAGCCGTCATTCGAGAGATGGACCCCCTCCTCCTCTCTCTCCTGGGACTAGGGGACTGGACCCACACACGCACACACCCTTGTCTGTCCTGTTCTCCCCTTGTCTTGTCTTGTTTGTCTTATATGTTGTGCGTCTTATGTGTTGCTATGCCTGCATGGAGAAATTGCCCCTCGGGGATAAATAAAGTTTTTTGAATTGAATTGAATTGAACTAATCGGATGTGGAACCAATTGTGATGGTTTGAGATGGCCTACATTCTTCTAGGGTCAAGAAGCACTATACAGCAGAGAGAAATGTATGCTCACTCACATCAACATCTGAAGAGTATGACATTACTCTATGTCTTCAGATCAGTAAGGCTCCCGTTAAATACATCGTCCTAAACTGTATGGTCTGTTCAATATTGTATGCTTGATGATGATGCCCATTTATTTATTCAACTAAACAATTTTCCAGTATAGAAACTACATGCTTCCATGACAAGAGCATAACGAGGCAATTCAGCGAGGATGAGGGCTAAAGTAGAATATCTGTGTAAAAAAACAACAATAAAAAAACATATTTGTGGCTGACTGTATAATGTGTCCTCATCCTTCCTCGCTAAAGCAGCAGTAAGTGCTTCTTGCTGCCCACACAATGAACAAAGAAGTGAAGGAGTGATTTCCTTCCAGCACTGGTCAATACTGGCCATCTTGGCACGTCTTCCCGTTGAGCTCTATTGTTGTCTACAAGCAGGAAGTCATCCCATTATGACTTCATCCCTCTGAACTACCGCCGAGTCTTCTTTCAGGAAGTAGCTTTCAACCGTGTGAGTAGCAGCACAGCTTGGACATGCTAGCTATTCAATTCACCCATCATGTGTGCCTTCCAGAATATAGTGAATAGATACATAGTACAATGGACCAGGTGCATTAAAAGGAACTGCTTTCCTACTGTACCATAGGACAGGCCTGCCCATGAATAGGTATACAATTTAGTCTTCGTGAAATGCATCCTCCCTATGAAACGACTCAATCAGCATTATATCTGAACTGAATGGTCGTCGTTACAACTGACAAATGCTGTAGCCAACAGTAATACTGCTGACATCCATCATGTATGATCAGCGACGATCAAAACGGCTGATAGCACAGACAGTATAGCATGAGCAGTATTTTTAGATGACCCTTTTGTAAGAGGTTTACGTGACGTAGATGATGCATTGGTAGCTATGGAGACAAAGAATGGCTAATGGTGATCTCCGACGAATGGATGCTGCATAGAAATTTAAACCTGCCCTGTATCAGTATCTTGCAGTGATGCAGTGTCAGTGGGCCCAATTCCAAGGCCCAGGGTCGTTGAGTTCAGCTCTGTGGGAGACACCGTTAGCTTTACATAAGCTGTTATTAGCATAAATTCGGAGTAGGTACTCACTTGTTCCTGAGAACTTGCCAGGCCGCTTCGATATCGGCATAAAGATTCTTCTCTGATGGTTTCCCACTGCTCACGCCATAACCAGAGTAATCGTAGGAGAATACATTGCAGTTGATTCTCGAGCCTAGGCCAATGTAGAAGCTGCACATCTGACCCAGGTCAACCGCGTTGCCGTGGGAAAATAGTAAAGTATACCGACTGTTTGGAGCACATCGGACGAACATGCACCCAACCCGGTTCCCTCTACTCGTCCGGGTGTTGAATACCTCGACTGCATCCAATTCACGTTGGGAATATTGCCAATCAGCACGTTCGGTTAAATGAAGGCTTGTCGTCCCATTTGCATCAGTGTGCACGGAGTATGTGGGCTCCGGTGGGAGAAATGCTAACTTAGCTGCGATACGACTTGGACAGGGCGGGCAGCAGAACAGCCAGCATAGTTCGCCGAGGGAGAAACCATTCATCCTAGGGCCTTGCTCGGGCATTGAGACTCAAAATTATTAATAGAAGCCCCTGACTTTGCAATAATGTGCAGACACGAGGGATAGCAATACAATAATACGCAATCTTCGGCTGGCAAATCAGCCAGCGAACGTTACCTGAATCGGCTATCGTTTGCTGGCTAGGCTAGCCAACAGTTCTGTATAGCCAGCTAGCTAGCTAATAGCAAAATAATGAGGTACAAAAACCCTTTGACATAACGAGCTGGTTGATGTGGGTCGGCAAATGGTTAGCGATATAATAACTAAGTGCAGAATGTTCGAGGTATTGGTTCCAATATTATTCAAATTAATAAACAACGAAAGGCTAACTAGCCTAAAACAATGTAAGCAGCCATGACTCCAGCTCGGCGAACGCCAAATATAGGACTTCCGGGAACATCTCATATCCTATCCCAGTTCACGAGCCAATGGATACTGACGTCAGGGCGTCCGGGGTTATCTGATGTTTTAGGCGTCATGTTAACTGGAAACTGAGGAAATATAGACATAGAATTAGATTTACATTTGTTATAGAAGACGCGTTTATCCAAATCCACTTAAAAAAAAATAGGAATATCATTCAAGCTATAATGCATAGGTACGGAGCCTCTGAAGGGCCATGATGGAAATTATATTTATAGGTGGAAATGTGCATTCAATAATGAGGAGAACCTGACGCAGCCTTCCATCTTTCCAGACTTCAACTTGTGTGGGCGGGGTTAAATTCAGACATCCAGGCAAACATCAATCAGAGGACGTTTAATACCAATGAAAGTGTAGTCAAAGGAGAAAATGGCAGAGTAAGGGTGCAGGGGAGAGAAGAAATAAAGTGCATGCATGATACGTTTATACTTCAGTTCATAGCAACATCCCATTCATCTGCAACTCATAACAGCCTTCACTCATCTGGGAAGGCTTTCCACGAGATTGTTGAGGGTCTGTGGGATTTTTTGCCCATCAATCCAGAAAATGATTTTTTAAGGCCGGCCACTGTTGGATGGGAAGAACTGGCTCACAGTATCTGCTCTTGTCCATCCCAAAGGTGTTTAATGGTGTAAAACCCTGATCTGTGAGTTCTTCCATACCGAACTCACTTAGCCTATTAAACACATCTTTTAGGACCTTGCTTTGTGCACTGTGCAGTCATGCTGAGAGATAATTATGAAACTAAGCCTAGGCTATGTTTTTTTTTTCAGGGGTTGGGGCTGGTGAAGGGAATTTCTATTTTCTTTTAATACCAAGACATTTTGGACAATTATGTCCTCAGACTACAACATTTTGGGAACAGTTCAGGGAAGCCCTTTCTGGTTCAGCCTGAATGTGCCCCATATAGGCTACACAAAGCCAGATCCATATTGGGTTAGCATGGAAGAACTTCACTGACCCATAATGAATCTCTGTAGGCTACAAATAGGCCTAGGCTACTCCTTCTCTGAATGGGCAAATACTTGCACTCTAAAATCTTGGAAGATGTTGCAAATGGTTGTCCAATTCCATATTACATGTAATACTACCTATGGATTTAAAATTGAATGTCATTACATTTCTTGTTGGAATAATGGCAGGTGTTCCAATGATTTGTTTATATTACTGCAGATATTAACAGTTAAAGGCGATTTTAGAAAAGGAAACTAAGTTAACTGTATACAAATTCTTTATGTTGGAGGCCTGAATGGATGTATGAGCCATTAACAAGTTTAGTGGCAGGAGTGGCAAATCTCCCACAAACTGGTGGAGAGCATGCCAAGATGCATGAAGTTTATCCAAAATCTGTTCCACCAGATGATTTCTCATCTCTCTGTAAGTTAAAACATTGTGTTAAAAATATTCTTACATATTAATAATGATTAAATATTAACATATTTATTTGTTTTATTCAAGGTCTGAAAACACTATAGGCAACATTTTTTTAATTTCACCAGTTGTCATTGCTACAAACAAATGCATATAGCAAGGGCTCCCTTGGGCAGCAGAAATGCAATATTTGCAGTATATTTTTCCCAGATAAGGAGTGAAGATGCTTAAATCTGACAAATATGTAGACCTGAGAATTATGACTGTTTCATTTTGCTGACAAATCTGCCTGATTCCATCCAGTCTGCAGTACCCAGATCCTCACAGACCCTCCATCAAATGCACATTGGATCCAAGACACTGTTGTAGGCCTCTGCAGGTCTCCATCCAAGCATTAGATGACATAAGCAAATGTTAACTTTCAGAAAATTGGACTCAGATATGGTTAACTCATACAGGGATATCCTTATAGGGTAATTTTGTTTCACCATGATCAAAATGTATGTTTCTACTTCAATTATTTAGGTGCTGTTTTGCCGTCCAGCAGGCCCTAATGCAAGAGGATAGTGATGTCAATGCAATGATTCTTCTTTTCCTTATTGTAAGATTGGATTCAATTGGATCAATTCAATATTGGATTCAAGTGCACACCGTATCATTGCCTCATTCAGTGGACTACAAAGGTGTGTTTATGTTTGAATACTGTCTGTGTCTATCTATGCTGATAGAAGTGGAGTGGAGTGGCGTCTTAATTCTCCTCAAAGCTATGATGGTTGGACGGTGGTACAGTGTTGATATTCATTGAAGCGCAGCTGAGCAATGGCTTTAAAAAGACAACAGAATTTTGTAGATCTAAAAATGATTCCCTATTGACATGCTGGCATGACAGAGGTCTGATGCAATATGCTGGTTATTAAATCACCCTTTTCCCTCCAAAGAGGAAAAAGGTGGCTCATGCTTCGGTCAGTTAATTTCCTGTGGTAAAAAACAGACAGTCTGCCCAGGGACCCTTTTGTAATTTAATTCTAATGTTGGATAGATCTCAGGTCAGGATACTACGCATTTTGACAACCTCTGAGAGGGAGAAAGCAGGGAAGCAAGGATAGACAGGCATGAGAAGTGTACCAGTCTCTCCCCTAATCAGTAACAAGCTACTGGAGTGGGTACGATTTGTCATAGCCAAGAGGACAAGGTGAAATGCAAGATAGCAAGGTGTTGCATTGCACGTGGTATGTAAAATGTGATGTGAAATTGCCTGAAAGACAGTTTGATTACAGGAATGGTACTCTGATAGGTAAGTGTCCATCTGTTTTACATTTTGGAGGAGATAAGGTACACAGATATTTTCTCCCTCTTCATTTAACTCATATTTTGACAGATTCCACACCATCAATTAGAGCAAAATAAAATGAAAATTCTCTCTCTCTACATTATATATACGTGTGTGTGTGTGTGTGTGTGTGTGTGTGTGTGTGTGCACACGTGCATGCGTGCGTGTGTGTGTGTGTGTTTATAAGACCACAACAAATTTGGACAATGGCATTGTATCTAAATCTTTAGTGACAATGAGTGAATAGATTAACAAATAACATTATAGTTTCTATAATAAAGAAGTAATAAAAAGATAACAGCCCCCAATATTCCGAGTGGATGAATACAACCTGCTCTCATGGGACATATAGAAAGATATCTCTCCATATGTGCACCTGCAGAAACCCTAGTTAAATTGTCATTTACTTGAATTGTGCGAGTGGATACGAGAGAGAGCAAGCATATATGGCTTTTTCTATATCATTGCCCGGACTATAATGTGCAAAGGTAATGCTGTAATGTGTGCAAATGGAACAAATGAATATCAGCTCCGACAACTCTATAATCAGCTCAATGTGAAATGGATAAGTGCGGGATAATTTCTGGGACATCCCTGTTCTATGAAGGACACAAAAGAAATGCACAAAGAAGGATTGTGGTTAGGGGGGGGGGGCTTCAGAAATGGTACTAGTTCCAGAAACTCTTCAAATAGCATATTTGAGCAGCTCTGAGATGCTATCCCTGCTCAGTTACATAAACTATGCCTCATTATGAAATTAGGCCTGAGACAGGAAGGGGAACTTAGTCTGGCAGATCCGTCAGGATCTGACGTGATCACATAGGCATGGGGGATGCGGCTATACACCACTGCAGATGGCTTACCTGCTTTTCAGGGGCTTCTATGGCTCACACTGTTTTCCTGATTTAAACCACGCATCTGAAAAGAGTTTGTGTGAGCGTGTAGGTCTGCTGAGTTTTTGCCGTTTTTTCTCCCTTTTGTTTTATTCAGAGACTGCTGGGCTGTGAGAGATGGATAAGCATCGGGTCACAAGGAACAACAGCCCTCGTCTTAAATTTCAGCTACAGTGGGCTTTCTGCTGCCAACCTCCATGCATGTAAGCATATCCTGTGCTTATTTGCCCTTTACAATGTCTTCTGAATTCTTATCTTAATCCACCACATTGGGGTATGCATATATTTCATGTACAGGCATTATTTTTCCAAAGCTAAAATAATTCAATCAAATATTTAAGTGAATCTTGTATAAGACTACTCTGTTTGTGTTGGCCTACACTCACACACACAAAACCGTGCGTTGTTATTAGCATAGGATTTCCATTGAATGCCAGAGAATGAAAGAAAACTACATCTTGTTTGTGAATTTAGTGTAATGTAAAGATTAGCTCTGCAAGCTGCTAAAAAATGTCCCTCCTTAGGGATTTCAGTTGCATCACCATGTCTGGGTCAACACCAGAACTGCCAAAACCATTTCTGTGGTTTCCTCTTTCTACCAGTTTGTACTCTGTTGTTTGTACATGCCTTAGAATAACCAAAAAGTACTTTTGCCTACGTTGTTTCTGTCTTTTTAACACGTTATGAGTCAACTGACCTTTGGCATGATGTCTCTGTCGGCTTGGTACTGTCTGTGAATCAGCCCTGACAAGAAGCTTCTCACGCATCATCCGTCCCTTCAGCCTCCTCACCTCACAGCTGGATATCCTTGCCTAACCTACTGGAAGCCATCTCTGGATCATTCCAAGACCACAACTCTTTTCATTGACTGAGTGAGTACTTTTATTCCCATTAACCCAACAAGCGAGTGGCAGTGTTACCCAGATGGTGCAATAAAAAAGGCCTTACGTAAATTGAAGAGTAATCGCCCAGGAGATTGCATCCACAATAGCTGGAATGCCCAAGGGCTTTTAATGGACAATGTCAAAGTCGGCAATAACCATGTTCTGTTACGCAGAGGGTAAGGTCAACACAGGAGGATACTGTGGCCTACCGATTATTAAGCCGGCACACACTTTGTAGTTCTACCTGACTCACCCTTTCTGGGAACTCCAGAGAGCCATTAGCTGTAACACACAACCAGTGCTGCCTCACAAACAATGACTCTGTTAGATAGTCTTGAGTGTTGGGACAGTGGTGTAATCACAGTGTTGATCTGGAAAAGTACTGGGTGACATCTCACTCTTTTTGAGGCAATAGATCTGAATGGCAGAAAATAAATATGTCTTTAGCATTCTACAAACGGTACAGCAATGTAAACAATGATTGTTTAGGCACAATTTTGGACAGATAAATAAACATCAAAGGGCAATGTTCAGTTAAAAACAGCTGTAATTCCTCTGGTGAAGGATAAGTGTAAATAATGAAAGGCTTTACAATGTTGCCAAGGAGACAGATTGAATATGCTTATGAGTGGACATTGCTTTGAAAATGACAAATATGCTGGGCCTGACTGAAAATCAGCCATGCTTGGTAATGAATTCAGAGAGTTAGGCAATACACACGCACGATATGGCACCACAAAACTATTCTGTGGGTTTCCCCCAGAATCTCATATGTCTCTGTTAATTAATGAGGGAGGCTGAGGGACATTTTTTAGAGTTGCTCTAGTCTTCTCAGACCTGCTCAAGCTACTCAGACATTCCAATTTCAGCCAAAGGCGCACAGACATAGAACATTCTCAGACAAACAGATATTGTTGTGATGGAAAGAGCCATTTATTAGCGCATTGTTGTCTATTGGGGTGGGTACAGTTCAGTGCTGAAATCAAATAAGCGTTGTATCATAATTGTTAAAGGTTGTATCACTGTCCTCTCTTCAGAAGAGAGTAATTTTAAACAGCAGGTCCATGTCTCACAGTTATAAAACACATTATACATGTACCGGTAATCCAGAGCCTTATCTTAGGGAATCTGTTTACTTTGTTTTTTGGGTGAAACTGTTGAACAGCATAGTCAAACTCTTGCACAGAGAGTAATACCCCTGGTGTCAGGGTGAGATTTAGTGAAACTCATCAGATGGATGAAGTGGTTCTCTGCACAGAATAATGTCCACCTTCCTCCCCGCTAAGCTAAAGGAAAGTTAAAATGAAAACGTAATAAAAAAGAATCTGAGGATCTATTCATCGTGACAAGGGATCTAAGGTCAGATGAGAACTGAGGGCCTTCATGCTGACATTCAAGAACCGTTCTCAGTTTCAAAGGATGTGCGCAAAAATCAGGCTGTGCTCAGAAAGCACTTTCCTATTTATTTCGTCTTGAAAATATACACCGAGGAAGCAAGCTAACACCATACTGTTATTGCTGGCCTTTTCCCAGACATTCTTTGCCGAATAATTTGATATGACAAAACACGCAAAATTTGAGACTGGTCTGAAAGGCTGGAGCGTTATCCTCACCTCTGCAGTAATATGAAGTCTAGGGTGAAAATGCATTGGACAAGCAAGACCCCTGAGCTCCTGACAAAGCCAGAATGAAAGAATGAGATACCGCTGTATGCCTACAGTATGTCCCGCCTTTCTTCACAGATTAATTATTAGAATTAGCAAAGAAAATCTCTTCAGTCTTTTTTGGCCTACAATGAAAGCTGGCATGTATTTACTGCCAATTACATAAAAAGTCTATCAGAAAAACAAAAGTGAGCCCTTTGACGAGCCGCGTGAGGTCCAGCCATTGATAGCATTTCTAATTCGAGCCAGATTGATTACAGAGCGTGAGGCTCTGGAGCCAGAAGGGCGACTAGTCCTTTATGCACCATTTCAAACCCTGCCACAGACATCCCTCATGTAAACACAGGGTTGCCACCAACAATCACAAGTGACGGGCAGACGGGCGGGATGACAGGATTGGAGGCAGCTGAATGAACAGCAGGAGGGGAGAGAAAATGGTCCACAAACACGACGTTCCCAACCGAGCGCTGTGCGCAATCCATCACTGGGAGACTGGGAAGTAGTAGGAAGGAATTTTTAGGAAGTGGGAGTGGCCAAAAGGAGCATGTGTGTTGAACCATTTGAACCATGGCGATATTCAGCCCCTCCATCCTTAATGAACTCCTCATAAATCAAACTATACCCCCGGATGAGATAAACACTAGGCATCCCCCTTGAATGGAAAACATGAGAGACTAGGCTTGAGCAGGCCTCGGTATTACTCCTGACAGCTTAATTCATGTAATTATCTTCCACGAAGTGGGGAGCGTGTGGGCAATTGCGTGTAAAAGCAACATTCCTTTCATTAAAGTGTAAAAAAAAGGCTTGCTGAGTTACGTTTGCAAATCTACATTATCCCTTTGACACTGTGGAGTGTTTTGATGTGGGAAGCGAGACTATTTGCTTTAAGTAAATAACTTTTTAAGACCAGCATCGGCGCAGCTTGGGGGCCACTTTGTTAAGCACACACAAAAGCAGAGGGGCCATGGCAGTGGGAAGGGATCACTCGAATTGTTTTAACTGCAACAGTTTGAGAGTTGGGGTTAAGTAAATGGGATCCTCCTTAAAGAAAACAGATCCGTATCAGCGCTGAAGAGCTGGTGTCTGGGCCGGAGTGAGGAACGCCCGCACCGACTACGCAGGGCGATGCTGGGAGAGTGCAACGCTCAGCGCTTCGTACGACAAAC
>NC_085004.1:14519098-14541598 GCF_963854185.1 Sardina pilchardus
CGTGGTGCTGGCTCTGCCACTGGGACCACACCTCCGACGGCCTGCCCTGGAACTGGCCTCCGCTCTGACTGCCCTCTGCTGACACATCTGCAGACGAACACACACACACACACACACACACACACACACACACACACACACACACACACACACACACACACACACACACACACACACACACACACACACACACACACACACACACACACACACACACACACACACACACACACACACACACACACACACACACACACACACACACACACACACACACACACACACACAGGTAAGAAGAAGCACTATATGGAGCTCAATGTAGACCCATTACATCCCATTTAACCCCCAAGGTCCGACAGTCGAAATGGCAGACGGTGAGATGGAGAAAATGGACGGATGTTCTGCATCCAAATGCTAATAGGGAGCCAGCCTGAGAGGGAGGCGAGCGTATAGAGGGGCTGGAGGCTTTGATGCGAATCTCTGCAGAGTCCTGGCTGCTGCTTAGGGAGCTTCTCCACGTGTGCGACCCCCCGCTGAGGTACCTTCCAGAGGCGCTCAAACTTCAGAACGTTTCCTGGAAGCCGATGGAACGTGGAAAGCGAACGCTTTTTGACATTCTGTCGCCAGCGGCTAGAGCGCACCCATCACAGATGCTGCTCTTTCGGAGAAATGATACAGGGCCTGCGTATGCATGGCAAGCTGACGGGCTGAAGGGAGGACGTGTGTGTGTGTGTGTGGAGGGAGTCTAAGTGAGATGCAGAGTCTGATGCCCACAGGTGTGGTCCTGGCTGACAAGATACTGGTGCAGAACTTCACTTTTGGTAACCGCCTTCCCACGGTCATCTCAACAGAATGACAAGTCAAGAGATGCGCGCGCGCGCGCACACACACACACACACACACACACACACACACACACACACACACACACACACACACACACACACACACACACACACACACACACACACACACACACACACACACACACACACACACACACACACACACACACACACACACACACACACACACACACACACACACACACACACACACACACACACACACACAACTGAATCTACCCATTAGGGACCATCAAGCCCCAACTGTTCCTCTCGCCACTGTTTGTGACCCGACACCATGTACTGCTTAGAAACTTTCAGAGTTGTTGATGCTTTGCAATTAATACATGGGGATTTTCACTGTCATTTCAAATGCATTAGCCATGCTGCTAAGAGACCGTCGCAGCTGCCTAAAAGCTTTCCAAATTAACCACAAATCAACCTTGCGCTGTGAACCCTAGCACTTCGGCAACTATTTTGATGGTCCGTAGAGTACTCCAAATAAGTGAATGTGTGTGTTTCTGAAAATGGGCTAAAAGTCTGATGACAGACATTAAGAATGAGAAGCAGAGCTAGAAGGGATTGAATAATAACAAACTGAACCATCTTGCCCATCAGCTGATCATGAACCTACATCAACCTACCTCAGCTCTTGGTACCTTTACCTTGTGTGTATTACAGTCGCTGTCAATCAACGCCTGTCTCCCATGTCAGTTACTATGATGGGGTCTGAGTAGCCACGCACCGACATCTGTCTGAGTACTGCGGAGTGCACAAGCCACATCACCTGCGTTCCCTACAGCATCCTCTCCTAGAGGCCTGCATTGTTGCATCGTTGTGATGTTGTTATGTTGATGCTGATGCTGACGAGGTGATGACGCAAGGGCTCTTTTTTGGTGTTTTCTGCTCGAGTCATTGCATGACTCACCAGTTTAGAGTTTGTGTTTGTATGTAGCTTTCCAGAAGGGTTTCTGTGACTTAATGGTTTAAATAATAATAACTATGTTTATTTAAACTATCAACTCCTACTCCCATTCGTCACCGCTGCGTTTTCATTTCTCATGGACCATTACGCGACCAGACTACAAAAGAATGTAAAAGAACTCAATATCAATCGTTTACCAATGTCTGTGTGTGTGCGTGTGTGTGTGTGTGTGTGTGTCCGTCCGTCACTGAGAATTAAGTGGCAAGTTGTTAAGCATTTCTGTGGCAAATAGCTGTCCAAAAAAGGCTTTTTTCACAGGTGACCAAAAGCATAGCACAGTCTCATCACAGAACAAACTGTTGATTTAGCTGCAGGCAACACTGACTGACTCATCCACTGACGAACACTCGTGGCCGAAAAACAAGGAGAGACCGGAAACAAAACACATTTTAAGTGGATGAAAAAGCATCACTGCTGGGGGTAGTAATCCTTCATTCAAGAATCCATTACATTTACATCATAAAAAGAGACAGAAGGACTTGTTTTTCCTTGCCAACTATTAGCAGTGGGGACAAAAAAAGAGCCACTGATAGCTGGGTGCTAATGTTTGATGTGTTGCCTCATGTGTTATGAAACCACGATAGCAAAAAGGGAGACTGAAACGTTCCACGTGGCTAATGACAACGCATTAAAAGTGAATCATCTGGACACGAGGCTGGAGAACGGCTTCATTTGTGAGCAGCTGGTACAAGCCTTCAGGGTTTCTGGGGAGCCACTTAAAGCTCGGATCTCTGGCACAGTCGCTAGGCGTGCGTGCGGAATTTTAATGCCACCTTTTTCCAGCCTAAATGACTTATCAAACCGGCCCCACTGATCAGACGGGGGAGGGGGCGGACTCGCTCGTTCCGCCACGGGCAAAGTTGCTCAAAGAGGAAAAAAATGGAGTCGTAGCCCGACGCAGATGCCTCTCGCCCCAGGAGTCGGGGAACGGTCGAGGGTGGCTTGGCTTTCCCATGATGCCCCTTTATGTTTCTCATGAACAGAGCATTGCCATAATCCCCACTTAAGCGTTCCAGCGCACGCATATACATCCACCAGGAAAAAACGGCTCTACGACCAATCCAGCAGGATTGTGGATTAGAGCCAAGGAATTTCCAGCCATTGTGTAATTGTCTTGTCTATTTAAAAAAAAAAAAAAAAAAAAAAAGAAAAAGCTGTCAGTGGGACTTATGATTTGGGTGATTAATGCCGTGCTTTGGAATTGCAAGGAATGTATGGAAACCAGATTTCGGCCCCTTTTTGAAGTGCGGAGGTACCACGGCACGGCACGCTGATTAAAAACCTATGGGTGCCAGCTGGAGAGCTCGGAGACGTGGCGCTGTGGGCTTCCCGCTGTTCGCACTCCTCGTGGCCCTCGGGCTCCCAGCGGCGCCGGTCCCCTGTGTCATAACCACCCTCCATGCTCTCTGTGTGAGTGTGTGGACTTAATGAAGCCTCAGCGAAAGGCTTGCGTGTCTCCACAGGCAGGCCAACGAGCGACCCGGTCAACGAGGAGTCTGAGCAGGACTTGACTGACGGGGAGAAGGGGGGCGAGCAAACGCATGCAAATATAACCCTGCCTTTGTTTGATGTGTGAACAGGGTTTAATGTCTATTTTCTTTTCCGTACGCATACGATGCAGAAAGGCACCCGCGATGACCGAGATGACCTGGCGGTGGCAGGGAGTTTGACAGGGATTTAACCTGATCTAATGTGTGAGCAAACAGCCATGTATCAACCGAGTGTGGTTAGCGGACAGGTGCTGTGTTTGGCTGACGACGTGCGGCCGCTGGAGGTGAACGCGCAGTGGCAGTTAAGGACGCCGGGACGCTTACCGAAGGCTGTGCTGCGATTGGCTAGGTTGGAGTAGGCGTTGCCGCTGGGGGAGGAAGTGGCCGGGCTGGACAGCGGACTGTAGGAGGACGGGTCAGCCTGGTAGCTGTGGCTGGAGCCGATCCCAAACGGAGACGACTGGGCCTTGCTGGACTGTGCAGGGAGTTGCTGGAGGTAGAGAGAGAGGGAGGAAAGCAGAGAGAGGGAGGGAGGGAGGGAGGGAGGAAGGTAGAGAGAGAGAGAGAGAGAGAGAGAGAGAGAGAGAGAGAGGTGAAGGTTGAGAGAGAGGGAGGGAGGAAGGTAGAGAGAGAGAGAGAGGAAGGTTGAGAGAGAGGGAGGGAGGGAGGGAGGGAGGGAGGAAGGAAGGAAGGAAGGAAGGGAGGGAGTGAGGGACAGTAAAAGATGGAAAGAGGGAAGAAAAGAGAGAAAAAAAGAGAGACAGATGACTGTTATTAAAATGGTTCATGTAAAGCCTGGGGTATGTGCGTTTTGTACATCAAGCCCCCCCTTCCTCATTCCCATGTGCACGTCTCTGGAACACGCTACACAATAACGAGGCATGTTTCCATTACCGCAGCTAATTAGGCTAATCGACCCCAAACAGGCATGCAGAGAATTTGAGCACTTAAGTCCGCGGCGCACGAGCGCAGTCACGGATCGGAGCGGAGCGGAGCGCAGTGCGCGGACCTCACCTGGCCTGAGAAAGGAGGTCTGCTTCCTGTCCAGGACACCTGGCCGGGATTGAGCTGTCTGGAGATCTGGGCTAGATTCTGCCCGGCGGACGCAGACGGCTGGATGTCGTTGACCCCCGGCACGTGGATCACCGACGAGCTGCGAAGGCCAAAGCGGCAGGTCATGAGTGAGAAGCGCCGGGGCTGACAGCCCGGAGTCTGGATCAACACAACTTGATTGCTCCAGTCGAAAAAGATTGCTCAGGTTTCAAGGCTGTGAGGGTTTTTGAAAGTCAACATCCTGACAGCCTCTGCACCTTATTTTTTTGTTTTATCCAAGTCGCACGCACGCACCCACGCTCGCATGCACACACACACACAAACATACACACACACACACAAACATTCTCACACACACACACACTCACACGCAAACACACACGCACGCACACACATGCACACACACACACACACACCCCCGCTCACCTGAAGCTTTTTCCAGCGTGTCCCGGCTGAAAGGGGCTTCCCTGGGAGTAGATTTGCTGGCTCCCTGCTGTGGACGATGGGACCATCATCTTCTTATCAGCTAAGGGAAGAAAAGTGCTCTGAGCACACATGCTATTTGGGAGCCTTTCACACTTTTCACAGACATTAACGCATCCCCTGGAGAGACCAGCGGTAAAATAATGGCCTTCAAAATGTCAACACTTGGATTCTGCTGTGAGCAACTATCCTGTCTGTAATAACTATTAAAGGTGCTTAGATAGATTCTTTATTTATAGTTATTTATTGGTACTGGTCCTTGGAACGCCGCAAAACCCTGAAGACCATATTCTGCCAAGCTTCCATAACGACCAGACTTTTTATCTACATTAGCCATTAGGTGACATTATATTCAATCTTCAACACCAGCACAAGACCATGCAACAGCAGACAGAAGAGGTCGCTTGTTCATAAAGCAAGGCACTTACCTCCGGAGATGCCCGAGTACATGTCTGCGAAGCGGGGGTCTCTCTCCTGGGAGAACATGGCCTCCGTTTTGTCGATGGCCTTCCCAGTCTCGTGCACTCCCGACGGCACGTTAGGGACGGGCACCTGCAGAGAAATGCCAGGTCAGGTTGGAGCGACACCATAAAAAGTAAACCAAGGACAGCTTCCAAAATGATGAATGGTGGCCTATGTATGTAAATAGATCATTTTGGGTAGGCCTTGGGTAGGTGGGGAGGTACAGTAAGGGAGGTGGGGTGAGAGACAGCGGAGGCATCTGGAGGGGGGCTTGCCTGGGAGAGGTCGTAGGCGGTCAGGCCATCCCTCTGATGGACCTCCAGCTCGGCCTGCTGCTGCTGCTGGAGCTGCCTGCAACACACACAGAAGGAGAACCAAAAGTCTTCATCAGACACCACAACAATAACAACAACAACAACAACAACAATAACCCGTTTAAACAAAACACAACATGCTACAACACAGCCGGCCCTGGAGCACGGCGCACAACGACCCCGACATCAAAGCCAAATGACACAATCGGCTCCAGCGGCGTGCCATCGAGCCAAACAAAATTCCACCCCTGTCTGTAAACACGCCATCAGCTGGATCGCTAGGCTGCAGCCTGAACGAGATGCGCTAAGTCAGAGTCGAGTCTAACTGCGGTGTTCACAGGGGTTTCAATTTCATGCATGATTATTTTAATGGACGCAAAAATAAACACCGTGACTGATGAAGACGCGGCAGAGACCTAAAACACTTTGTGGACCGCTCGCTTTGCCTCTGTACAATCTCATTTGGACTTTTTTAAGGGCCATGTGGTGATTTCCTGCAGATTTTTTCCAAAAAATCCAAAGCTGAAATTTCCTGTTTACCAAAATGAGCTGATATTGTTTTATATATATATATCGGGACAGGGCATAATGTGGCTGTTTATTTCTGGAGATAGGCTGGCAGGCAGGCACAGCTTTCTCAGAAGGTACTTTGAGTCCATTTCTGTTTGTCTCTCTTGGAAAAAAAAATAGGACACTGGCATCCCTGTAATACCAGTGAACATCCAGGAGTCCTCAGTAATGAAGTCCATGTGGAGGCAGGTCTATCGAAGCAAACACAAAATGTCTCCTGCAAATGAGCTTCCCTCATCCCTGACAGGAGTGCACGGGCTCCACCACACCTCCTGAGGTTGAGTTACTGGCTGTTTACGCGCTGAAATATGCCCACTCGAAAGTTGTGACAGGGAAAATAATTGAACACCATTATGGATTCATGGAAAGTGTGAAGCCTCTGCCTCCCCCCCCCTAGCCTGGTGAGCTCTTGCCACAATGTATATGGCCACTGGTCCCTGACGAGCAACCTAATGTGAGGTCATCATCTACTTAGGCTACTGGCGACTCTGCGTGCAAGGGCTGCTTCAAAAAGAACTGGCCACCAAAAAACAAAAAACATTTAATGAAGGGAAATACTTCAGAGAGCCTTTCATGTCAAGGAGTGCTTCGCCCTTACACATTTTTGCATGTGTGTGAATAGAAAGAAAGAGAGAGAGAGAGGAGGGAGAGAGAGAGGAGGGAGAGCGAGAGAAGGAGAGGGAGAGAGAAAGAGAGAGAAGGAGAGAGGGAGAGAGAAAGAGAGAGAAGGAGAGAGGGAGAGAGAGAGAGAGAGGGACCAGAGAGAAAGACGGGTTTACTGTTCTTGTGCCAGACGAAAGGGAGCTGAGTGCAGTCAGGGTCACCTGAACCAACACCAGGGTGAGATGGATAACACCCAAGACACTGAACGATATTTGAACTTTTGAAAAGTGAGCGAGTGAGCGAGCGAGCAAAAGAGGGGAGGTGAAAAAAAAACAGACAGTTTCAAAATATGACGGCGTCCAAGTTTCCACAGGAACTGAACTCGGACTGCCTTACTTCAAGCACAAACGGTAGATGATCTATGCCTGAAAAGCCATCATGAGGAGTGAACAAATAGAGGGGCAGAGAAAGAGGAGGAAGGAGAGGAAGAAGAAGAAGAAGAAAAACAAGAAACCATCTTTTCATCTCGGGCCCTGGCATGCCCAACTTCATCATTTGTTGTTTCTGCTTGAGCGGCCGCTCCGAGCTTCATCTACATTAGGGGAGTCGATACAGATGAAGAATGGCTTAATCATGGGCACCGCGACTCCCCTCTCATTCTGCAGGACGCTCCGGCTGCAGGGGCTGGGCCAGTTGTCATGATAATGAGCAAGGCTATTTGCTGCTGCCCACATGTGGCCCCAGGCCTCTCTCTCTCTCTGTGTGTGTGTGTCTGTGTTAGTTTGTTTTGGAGGTGTGTTATCTTTTCATTTGTATGGGTGTGCATGAGGGGTGTGTGTGTGTGTGTGTCTGTTGTTTGTGCTTGCTGTGCTTATTTGGGTGTTTTTGGAATGTTGTTTTAAACTACAGAGGTCTGTGGGAGTGTGTGAGGAAGAGGAAGAGTCTCAAATACCTCAAAGACTTTGGACGCAAGTGGGCAGAACATTTGGTCTAGCAATGAAGCCAACCTCCCATCAGAAGAATGGATTCAAATATTCAAATGATCTCTGGTTTCATAGATGACCATGTTAAACCAGGACAGTTTGTTGACTTACATTCTCTATTAACATTCAAACTTTAACAAATTCATAATTATTTGTTGATTAATTCTGTTTGTTATTTGTTATTTGTGTGTATGCAAGCGTGAACGTGGAAATGTGGAAAGATATGCAACAGAAAGCCTAAAATGATTAATACCAATGCCGAATTTAGATTTATAGAGCATTTTTGTTTGACAAATTATGTTTTTCTGCCTACACATTAACATAAAAACATTAGACAAAAGATGATGCATTGCGTCAGAAAATGTATGGTGTATGTATGGTGTATGTATGGTGTGTGTGTGTGTGTGTGTGTGTGTGTGTGTGTGTGTGTGTGTGTGTGTGTAAATCAGTTGATATTAGCCAGGGTATTTGGTAAATGTATCTGCTTGTGTAATGCATATATACCAGTTTTGCCTGAATTAGGTATATGTGCATGTGCGCACACACACACACACACACACACACACACACACACACACACACACACACTCACCCTCACCCGGAGCCAGGAGGCTGGTGAGTGGTGCCAACGAGGTCGCAGCTTGGGTCTGCTTTACTGGCCTCCACAGGTCGCTCTTTAAATGTGAGAGGCAGTGCCGGGCCGAGCTGACCATTTTTGCCATTAAATAACTCAGGTTTATGGACACAGTCTGGAAGTGTGCTGAAATTATTTGCCGTCGCTATCAGTTTCCAGCAGTAAAGACGAGTAAATTATGTGTGTGTAACTATTTTCATACCCAATTTCTTCCTGCGGGTTGCCTCCTGCATACTAAAACATTACATTAACGTTTTAGGAGCTGCATCATCAGGGGGGAAAGAAACAAGCTAAATATATAT
Organism: Sardina pilchardus; assembly: GCF_963854185.1. Taxonomy (NCBI): domain Eukaryota; kingdom Metazoa; phylum Chordata; class Actinopteri; order Clupeiformes; family Clupeidae; genus Sardina; species Sardina pilchardus. Next base: position 14,527,823 of record NC_085004.1, read on the forward strand.
AATGAATGACAACAGCCAAAGGTTTATAAAAGGGGAATTTCTGTTTTAATTCAGTCGAAACTGAAACCTCTCCACACGCAAAATTATCAGCTTGCAGGCTCGGAAAGTAAAACAATGGACTATGGCTTTCATGACTCACGATTAGATGTCCATCTCTTAAATCAATACGACAAACATCAACAGAGAGGCACCCTTTTGTAAGGCATAAAAGTGTGCTAAACTGTGGACACAGCTGGTCTAGCTTTCAAGCCCTTCATTTCGGACAGCGGCCTCCGAGAGGACAAAAAAAAAAGGGGGATGAAAATATGTGGTTATGAAAGACATCTTTTAGACTTTAGAGAGTCTTCTGAGAAGTCCCACACCAAAGGAGAGAGAGAGAGAGAGAGAGAGAGACAAAAGGTTTGCCACAGGGCTGGAGAGGAAACGAGCCCCGAGGGCCACACCTGCCGATGCGTTTATGACTTGTTTTTCTCTGTAATATAAAACACTGTGGACTCTAGCACTCAGGAAAATTATATCTGAATACTATCGCGGAGACGTTTGGGGTAGACATCTTCCCCTGTGGGGGTCTGGTGCCTGTTGCCTGTTGCCGTGCTGTTTGCTTTAGCAGGTTGATTACTACTCGCTGGCAGCTGTCCAGACAAAAAATGTGGAGCTTTCATACCCGGGGCCACCTTGGTCGCTCTCCGCGACAGCTCCATAAAACTTGCCAGGGTCAAAATTCCGCCGTCCCCATACATCTCCCCAAACTATGGGTTCGATAAAGTCCGCTGCGCTGAGGGGGTTACAAATTAACTTTCGATCGTCCCAAAGCACGAGTGTGAGCCCTGCGCTGGGACTGGGAGGAAGACGTGGTAAAAATGATTGTGTGTCTACACAAGCTAACAGTAGCACTACCACCCACTGCTCCCCAACCCTCCCCCTCCCCCCCCCCCCCCCCCGACTCCTACCCCCTTTTCCCCATCATGTGTCTACGGTACATAAACTTGCGAGACGCGACCCTGAGGCCCGGAAGCCATTCATTACTGCAGACACACCCCGAACCAGAGCTGCAGTGCCTGACAGACAGAGTGGGATGCCGTGACATATTTTCCCTGCCGAACTCGTGGTGGGGGTCGCTTCGGTTCAGCAGCTCTCCAGCAGGCAATGCAATCCCAAACACTGCTTGATCCCTCCTGATTTCCACCCGACACCCGATTTGCATCCCCCCCCCTCCCCGCCACTTCCTGCACTACTACAGACAGACAAACACCCCGACCCTGCTCGCCCCACGCACGCTCCAAATCACGGAGCAAATCGAGTGGGAGCAACCGCGAGTCTCCCGTGGTGTCCTCGCCTCGGCCTCCGTCCCCCCAGAAGGCCAAACGCATCGTTTACACCCTCACGGAGGTTCTGATGAAAGGGGCTTAATTCTTCACGGCGGAGCGGTAAATCTGAGGAGAACCGCCACGTGAGGTCCTCCATGGGCCTCATTACAGCTGCAAAAGTGCGCTGGTATTCCAGCCATGCTGCGGGTGGGAGGCGGGCGGGTTGACGGGTGGAGGAGTTGGAGTAGTGGTGGTGGTGGTGGTGGTGGTGGTGGTGGTGTGAGGTGGAGGGGTATGTTTACATAGTTAATCCAATCTCTTCCCACAGAGTCGCTTATTGGCTCCATCATAAGTCATTAGTGGGACTTCTGGAAGAGGAAATGGCAGCGCTTGTTCCACACGTCGACGTGAAAGCACACATCAGTGTCCGAGTAATTGGACACTGGGCGGGTTAAGTACGGGCCTCCAACACGGTCCACCGTTTTGGAAAGTAGGATGTTTACATTGAGTAAAGTAAGCATTGTCCCGATCCTGTACAACAGCACTGACGCACAGGCACACCTTCTTCCAATGAAGTGAGCGCACAGCCATTTCCTGGCTCACGTTCTCCCAGCAGGTGGAACATACACACACACACACACACACACACACACACACACACACACACACACACACACACACACACACACACACACACACACACACACACACACACACACACACACACACACACACACACACACACACACACACACACACACACACACACACACACACACACACACACACACACACACACACACACACACACACACACAGAACACATAAGTGCCCCCTACTGTTAGAACTGCGTCTGTTAGCACTATGAAATAACACACCTGCAGTGCAGTGTCTTTAGCACTGACATGCTTACACAAAGCAAAGTGTAATCGCTTGCCTAACTCCTTTCAAGTTCCTGTGCATAATGCACTGCTGGGGTTACTCATGACTGTTGGCTCAGAGAGAGAGAGAGAGACAGAGACAGAGACAGAGAAAGAGAGAGAGAGGGGAGAGAAAAACATAGATGACGTGTTGGGCCTAGACAGCCAGTGACCTTAGCTGTCCTGCCTCGTCTGAGAGGTTTAGGGTCTGCCTGAGCTCCGGCAGGAGCAGTGTGAGCGCGACTATCCATCTAGCCAGGGACCAGAGGGACCTAAGCAAACACAGGCCTTCAGTAAACAAGGAGGGAGAAAAAAAGCGAGGGATGGAGCCGGGGCGGAGGCAGAGCGGCTGGGGTCTCTGAGCTGGAGCATAACTCAATTCAGTCTTGCTTTTTCCCCACCTTATTAACAAGACGTAAATCAAGAACTAGGGCAAATATTATTTGGCATTCTGAAACAGTGTGTTTGAAAAAAGAAAAGAAGAAAAAAAGCCAATGCCAGCATTCTGTGAGCCACATAAACATTTCCTGACTTGGCAGCATAAATGCCGTCCCCGGCGTTACAGTAAACTGCACTTAATTACAGTCAGAGATAGATAGTTAGCCTGTGAAGCGCTCTCAGTGACAAGCTGATACGTCTTGATTACTCTCAGACAGCAAAAGCTGTTTGCTTCTTTGGCATACATTTACGAGCATTACTGTAAAGCATTCTCAGACATGCGATCCTGTATGTTTTCATCAGCGCTGATGCTCTGGTATGTAACAGTGTTCTGTTGCGTGTGTGTCAGTGCAAAGAGAGTGAGAGAGGGGAACGGAACAACGGAACGGGGAGGGGAACATACTTGACGTTGGTGTTGGTGCAGATGATGTACTCGATCTCGTCCGAGTAGGGGTTCTGGAAGGTGAAGCTGCTGGTCCGGATCAGCATCCACTCACGGTTCTTCATGCGGAAGCGGTACATCACCGACAGCACCTGGCCTTTTAGCTTCACCACCTGCGAGCGGAACAGGGAGAACATCTGCCTGAGCTCAGATCAACAGAATACATGTACTTTTGGCAGCTCGTGTTAAGTCGGAACCCTGGGGGATTAAGAAATTTATAGTATAGAGGAGTGAGCGTTTGAACATGGCAAAGGACGTGGCGAGCGTACAGAGAGGACAGATGTGCGGCTCCATCTGCTCGCACAGAATCGTGGGAAAGAGGCACACTGCTCATTTGCGCAATGACACTTTGGTGTGTTAGCTGCGCATATTTTCGCAGCACATTTCAACACGACAATTCCAGCACACAATTAGCCAAACAAACGATAAAGCCCTTTAACGCGTTTAATTTCCGTTTTTAAATAAAGCCAAACGTTTTCGCTCATTCCAGGCCTGCAATAACTGTGACTGTCTTGCGAGGAATGCGACTGTTAGTTAAAGACCGGGTGTGGAGGCCTAGATAGACCACGTTGCATAACTGCTGTCTCCACGTGTCTGCATTAAATATATAGGGGGGGCCCCCGCAAATGAGTCTGAAGATAATGAGATGGACAGAGTGCATGCATGAGCAATATTTGCGTGTGTGTGTGTGATCAAAAGATGCATTGCGGAGATGCCTTACACACACAGGGGCCTTCCGCTCACTAGACTGCTGTTGGCGCGAGACATTTGGCAGACTCCCAGCCGAGAATATTGGGCTTTTTTCCCCCCTAACTTAAACATTCCTTCCATAGTATCATTTCTGCTGTCACACTGCTGACAGGGGTTATGGTTTCCATCTGAATCTGAAGTGTCGTGGCCGAGTTAGTGAAGAGAGTGGTTTTTCCGCTTGTGAAGGACTGGGAAGTACTTGAAAAAAATGTAAAGCCTTAGTAATCTTATCTTAGTCGATACAGATCAGAAACAAAGAATTTTGCAGGATGGGTTTCCTAATGCAAACCAGTTGGGGTACCACACCTTGAAGTCGGGGGGGATTTTTGTAAAATGGGAACCAGAGGTAACGGGCACAGCACAACAACATGGTGCTGTTCAGACAGCGGACAGGCTGCGGGATGCCGGGTGTTATTCTTGGCGACTCCGGAGCGTTTTCTGCACTTCGTGGGGCGAGAGAGGATTCCTTCCCCGGAAAAGTTGGGGCCGTGAAAGACGGGCACCGGCTCGGAGGGAGACGAGCGGTTATTTCACCGCCTCTCCCTTTCCTTCAGTCAACAGCCCCGGGGGCAGGGGCTCATCCACAGCTGGGCAGGGCGGCAACCACTCCCTGGACGAGGTCGCGTACACACACACACCGGCTCCGCAAGGCCATGCGATTGTTGTTGTTTTTCCGACAAAAAGTGATGGTACAAAGTGCCCTGATGTTCTGAAGAGACGCAAATGGTTTAATGTTCTGACACAGAAGGCGCCTGCTTTCACAAGCCTCGGCCATTTTAATGTTATTCATGTCTCGACGCATATCGGAGCCCGGAGCCAACAATAACACTCCTGTCCTTGCTCTGCACACCCACCAGGCGTAGGCACTTTCTCTTCATGAAGCGTCAGCCTCTGTTGAAGTTAGTGTCACGTATGAGTTATGATGCTGCTTGGGAGAGCAGGTGTACATGCATACGTGTTGCAAGACGGGGGACTCCCAGCTCCTCTCAGGTTCCATTTACCAGAGCGCTGATAGGGCTGATGGTGGTGGTGGTGATGATGATGATGGTGATGATGAAGATGGGAAGAGCCCAGAGGTTTCCTAATAGCAGTGACCAGGTCCTGTAACTGTAAATGTTCTTTTTGCCCCTCTTGACTTTTCTGGAACATTGTGCAGGGCTAATAGTGATGATGATGATGATGATGACAATGATGATGATGATGATGGGAAGAGCCCAGAGGTTTCCTGATAGCAGTAACCAGTCGCCACCCCAAGGCTTGAGCAACTCATTACTCATCTAGCCTTTCCTGCAACTGTACATGTTCTTTTTGCCCCTCTTGACTTTTCCGGAACATTGTGAATCCGTTGGCACAGACATGGACCTGGGCCTGGCAGGAGGGCAGGGGAGGAGAGGGGTGGGCAGAGCAGGGCCGGGCAGGGCCGGGCTGGGCCGGGAGGGGGGGCAGTAGGAAGTGGGTAGGGAGGTGGGCAGGGCGAGAGCAAGATCGAGAGCAAGAGCAGGGCAGAGCGGAGAAATAAGCACTGATGAGCGGCCAGGGGGAAGAAAAATAAAGAAATAAATCTCCACTGCGTGACCTTAGAAGGATGACTCTGGAGAGCCAGAGAGAGGAGCAGAAAGAGAGAGAGAGAAAGAGAAAGAGGGAGGGAGGGAGGAAGAGAGGAAGGGCGAGAGGAAGGGAGTGAGTGTTGCGGTCCAACAGTGTGTGTGTCAGTCAGCCAACAGGCTTAATTACTGTCGACTGCCAGATAAAGCCAGAAGGACAATGGGCGATCTGAGCCCTGTAGTACCAGAGAGCCTGCTTTCAGGAGCACCACAAAGAGCCTCTTTTATTGCTGCGCGGCTGGCAGAGGCCTCGGCGATTGTGTTGGGATACGAGGCAAAGATGGCAGGATTGCACAAAGGTGTACACACACACACGCAGACAGATGTAGACAGACACAGACAGCCGTGCACATTCAGTGATGCATTCACACACAAGAGGACACTAATCCACACGATGACACATACTTGGGCAGATGCTAAAAGGTGCACCCAAACAGACGAAGGTAAACAAACACACACACACACGCACAGACAGTCACCCTTGCCCACACAAACACACACACACACACACACACGCACAGAGACAGTTACCCTCGCCCACACAAACACACACACATACACGCATAGACAGTCACCCTCGCCCACACACACATACCTGCTGAAAGCTTTCTCGCAGGTGGCTCTGGTCCTCCGGGTGGCAGAATTCCAGGATGTCTTTCCCGAGCAGATCCTGTAAAAGCAAACGAGAGTCATGTCATGTGGGCACATGATGTAAGACACAGTGAGTGGACACACACACACACACACACACATACGCACGCACCGGCACACACACACACACACACACACACTCGAACATTATTATTATGACCCAAAGGTTCATGAAAAGGGCAAATCCAAGAGATGCCAACATGGCTGTGTTGACATGTTCAGCTCAGGTGTTTACACTCCAGCGAGTGGAGGCGAGGTAATGAGCCTCACAGACTCCTCACGGGACGCGGAGAGGCAGGCGAGAGGAGGCTTATGAAATCCGAGCGTTCCGAAACCCTCGCCAAAGAATGTGCACATGACGTTCCGAGGCTCTCCCTGCCCCGCGGCAGAGGCGAGGCCCGGCCCGCTGACCTATGGCTGGCAGCCATATCACGTTGATGGGAAAGACGCTGCTGACCTGTGGCTGGTAGCCAATCACGTTGATGCAGCGGGGGTCCACGAAGGTGATGATGCCGTCGGAGTTGTGGCGCGAGAGGAACTCCGTGGGGACGGACAGGCCGTTCATGTCCATGGAGACGGGAGAGCTGGTTACCTGGCGAGGGGGGGAAGGCAAACAAACAAAGCACTTACTAAAGGAGTGAGCATGCACACACACACACACACACGCGCTCTCACACAAACACACACTTAATCACACGCACTCGTGCACACACACACACACACACACTCAGACGCACACACACACGGACACCAGAAGGAGTATACTCATTTTAAAACATTTCCATGTGCTTTTAGGCCACAGGTTGAGTGCTCCCCCTAATAAACTCTACATGGCGGCCATAAAGATGTCTCCCCAGATCGGGGAGGAGGAGGAGGAGGAGGAGGAGGCAGCCGCTCCGGCTGCACGTCCTCCATGTCTTATCCATTAGGCTAATCCACCGGGAGTGATCCTGATGCCCGCTGACCTCCATGGCTCCTGCTTAAAGCCCCCTAACCGTACACCCCCCCCCCCCCTCCATACACACACATACACACACACACACACGCTAACATGTGACCCTATGGGCTTTCATCACACGCATATTCTTCTGCCTGGCTGCTGCCCTCTGCAAGACAGATGCAACACACACACACACAAACACACACACACACACACAAGCAATGACCTCATGCATACCTGAAGTCTTCCAATAGCCACCAGGCAGTACTTGCTTGTCTGGCCTCCCTCGGAGTCCTCGTCAGGTATCGTCATGCCTAGAGACCAGAAGGGAAACAAACTCATCAACAACATCCGCAGACTAAGCGCGTGTGTGTGTGTGTGTGTCTGTGTGTGTGTGTGTGTGTGTGTGTGTGTGTGTGTGTGTGTGTGTGACAGAGAGAGTGTGTGTGTGTGTGTGTGTGTGTGTGGAGGTCAAACAGTCACAAATAGAATTCCTGTTAGAGCTCCTCACTCGGTAAACATCACGGCAGTGCTGCTACCAGTAAATCATTTCACAACATAACAAAGGGGAATGGGAACGATAGCCCCAGTCTTTTATTACTACAAATGGCCCGATGGGTTTTATATCCTGTTTATTGTTCAGCCTTCCCCAGTTTCAGAGGAAGAAAAGAAGAAAAAAACAAAACAAAAAAACACTTGCTTTCTCATTAGTGTCGGGACGATTTCCCCAAGACAAAGACGGAGTGTTTAGATTGAATGAAAACAAGACACGACGAAAGCCGGGGAGAAAAACAAAAAGCATCAAAATGACAAACGGCTTGAGCGCTGTCAGCTGCCATTCCTCTTAATATCAGCGCGCACGGAGCCCTCGGAACATATCTAATCTTGTTTTAATTATGTGGAGGGTGCTGGAGTGCTGGCGTAATCTGCTCAGGCCTTGGACTCCGCTGCCTGCAGAGAGAGAGAGAGAGAAAATCACCCTCAGCCCTACACCATCGTCGGCTCCCTCCGGAGGGAACGACCGGGGGGAACGACCTGTCAACGCAGTCAGGAGTTGCGCGCTGCGCGACGCAATTGGTTGCAATCTGATTTGAGCGGACTCGAGAGTCAAAGGTAAAGCCGGAGCGAGGAGGACGCATTCCTCGAGGCCCTTGTTTGTCTGTGTGGGTGCCTCCGCTGTTGCTGCGGCGATGAGAGCGGACGCATAATGAGAAAATCTCGGTCAGAACCGCAGGAGCCCCTCCACACCACGGAGGAACGGTGCTGATGATGATGATGATGACACCCTGGAGGGGGGGGAAGACATTCCAGAGGAGGCCTGGAGATGAATTCCGAGCAGAGACTGAATTCTGGCTCCGTTCCACTCTGATCGGGGCTTAAGCGAAGGGCTGAAAAACAAGAGGTTGGCTTGGGGGGAGCGGTGCGTGCTCAAAGGCAGGGTTAGGAGGTGTACTGTAAATGTGTGTGGCAGATCCTTGGCCAAAAACCTCCTATGGAAATCGTGCGGCTGTCCGGTGTAATAACTCATGTTTACGCTAACAGAAAGCAGTTGTGGCATGTGTAGGTCAAAATGTGGGGGCCTCCCATCAACCTTTTGTAGCGTTCCGGCAGATCACTCGCATCAAGCTGTGACTCCATCTCTTAAATCTCCAGGTCCATGTTCCAAGCGGTCCATACGCGGACCAAGAACGAGGCTATAAACAAATCCCAAAATCAAATCAGATCGAACTTAATTCATCATCCCTAACAATGCCGGGCCAGGAACTGCCTTATATTAAAATACCAGACAGTGAGGTCTCTAGGAATGCCTTTCCTGTTGACAGTCTCACCAAAGTTAACGGCTGGGCAAATCGTGTTACTAAATCAGGCCTTTCAAGAGCTATTTCGGTCAACCCACAGGAAGTGGCACATGTGTGATCAATTTCAACAAGCACGAGACGAGCCCGTGTTTATGTGATACCTGGAATTAATCCCAAATCCCCAACCGCAGAGCAATGAAGTTGATTTCATGCAGCTCTGTGCCGCGTGAGCATTGCTCAACTCCCCAGATCCCCATCACCCTCATCCAGACACCTGGCGGACTGCTGGAGGGGACTGGAGAATGCGGGAGGCCTCGCACGTCTCTGTCAGCACCGGAGCGCAGGGAGTCATCCCTGCTCAATCTCCCACTCCAGCGCCCTATGGCCTGGGATCTCTGACTAGCCTAGCCTAGCCTAGCACACCTGCCATTGAAATGATGACACTGGGACATTCCAGGGGAAGATCTCTGGATCAGGTACACATATACCTATCAGAGGGATCAGGATTTTGAAGGGGGGGGGGTGGGGGTCTTGCTGTAGGTCATCCATATGCAATTGGACTGCACATATGAGCTGCCTTGGAAGGCCGGCTCTGTCGATGGACGTGATCCAAACCAGATGAGCGGTACAGGGGCCAACTGCCTCAGGTTAAGGACAGCAGAACGAGGGGACTGGGATGGGGGTTCAGCACGGTGAGGGGGATAAATACCTGCTGGGAGGGGGGGGGGGGTTCAGTACAGTAAGGGGGATAAATACCTGCTGGCGGGGGGAGACTGGGGTTCAGTACAGTGAGGGAGATAAATACCTGCTGGCGGGAGGAGACTGGGGTTCAGTACAGTGAGGGAGATAAATACCTGCTGGCGGCCAGGCTTTGATGTAGCCGGTACAGTGGACCACGGAGTACTGTCCCTCGCCCTCCTTGGAAGGCCCTAAGCCATTCCTGCAAGAGAGAGAGAGAGAGAGAAGGAGAGAAAGAGAGAGAGAGAAAGAGAGAAAGACAGAGAGAGAGAGACAGTGACACAGAGAGATGGAGAAAGAAAAAAAAAGAAAGAAAGAAAGAAAAAGATAGAGGAAGTGAGAGAAATGGAGAGAAATGGAGAAACAGTGAGAGACAGTCACAACACACTCCAACTACTCCCTCCCTTCATGGAGCAGAGATGTGCAGACAGAGCATGTTTGAACAGTTTGGATGCGCCTGACATACATGCATGACATAATGTACATTTTGTCAATCATGCTGATAGTGTAATCCCCGTTTAAACCTGGTCTAAGCGCAGGCCCCGCCAGCTGCATTCCTCCTCCATCAGCGGCACACGTAAACACATTAATCTGATAGCGCACCACGCGCTCCACTTTCAAATGGGTACATCTGACATAGGGGAGGTCAAAGGTCACCCAGGGAGTGTAGAGGAGGAGACAGGAGGGGAGAATACACTGCTGGTAAATTCCTGGCAGAAAACCGCTTCTGGGAAAGTGCACGGAGGACAAAAAGCCGACCGAAAAAAAGACACAGCAAATTTTTGAAAAATATGTAATTCTGCTAGTGAGACCAAGAGCCAAAGCAAGCAGTGAAAAACAATCTTTCCCCCCAAAGCATTTTGCATTTCTTCTTTCTTTCTTTCCAAAAAAACATCACAGGAGTTTGCAGTTGGGGCCCCAGCTAAAATTACACAGGCCTTGCATCATGATATTGATTTGGTGTTTGTTTTGTTGGTGTGGGATGAGAGTCGCATGCTGGGCACTCCGAGGACGACGAGTGTGTGTGTGAGGTGTGTGAGTGTATGTATGTGTGTGTGTGGGGGGGGGGGGGGTCCTCTCAGGGGGACATGTGTGGATATGCCCCAGATAGTGGGCCACTCTGTGTGGTGCGTTTCCATTGCTTAAGGCAGGCGGCTAAGCTATCTGGGGCAGACGAATGTGCGGCGTTCGCAGCGCTTCTTACCTGTATCTCTTTCTCATGTTGGACAGACGGTTCAGAGAGATGTGGTCCAAAGGAGCACTCCCACACCTGCAACCACAGTAACATCAAGGTCAGTCATATCAAAGTGTGTGTGCCTGTGTGTATGTGTATGTGTGTGTGTGTGTGTGTGTGTGTGTGTGTGTGTGTGTGTGTGTGTGTGTGTGTGTGTGTTTGTGCGTGCTTGCAAGAATTGCGTGAGACAATATGCATTAGGGGTGTAAAGATACATATATTCATACTGAATCGTTTAGCTACAGGATGTTAAGTTTAACACAAATGTGTACCAAATGCAGTCTTGAACAGTAATCAACACTAGCACAGAGGTCTCCGTGGATTATGATGAATGCTCTTAGTTAATTATCCATCATCAGGTCGAGATCAGGTCGACATTTCAAGTCCATGAACAGTTCCTGTTTTCTGGTCATGAACCCTGGGTGATACATCTATTCAGGTCTTAACCCACTGACACAGCATTGCTACATGCATGTCATGCATGAAAAATAATGCTCTAACAATTCAAGTATGTGCGCCTGTGTGTGTGTGTGTGTGTGTGTGTGTGTGTGTGTGTGTGTCACATGATTGTGTGTGTGTGCTCGCAAGCGTTGCGTGAGACGGTGTGCGTGAGTGTGTTTTTCCAAGAGTGTGAGGATGAACATGAGAGCTTTCCTCTTCCATCATCTTTGGTCTCGGAACAAGCATGAATAACTGGGACAAACTTCTCCCCCCAACCTCCTCCCCCCGACGCATGGTCTCCATCCAAAAGGTTGTTCACCGCTCACAAATGCAAGGCATGCGTGTTTACAGTGCACATGAGGAAAAAAACAACGGCCAAAAGTGCTCCTGGACGAGGGGCCAGGGCAGCCGAGATGGCTAGGTTAAGCATTACATAAGCGCTTTTTGAGGGGTGAAGGGGGGGGCGATGATGTTGTTGATGATGATGTTGTTTTGGAGGATTCCATTTGGCTTGGGCACACGTTCCCCATGGAGATGCTGTGTGCGCTGAGCTATTCTTTCCTCCCCATGTGGCTTTCATTTGCGAGAGTGCCCCGAAATAGCACACTTCAATCAGCCAGCGAGCATTCTTGGAGCCTTTATTTTTCTGTGCCTCTGCAGCAACAATTATCATCTGCGCCGCACAAACTGCTGGGTGACAGATGGAGACAAAACGCGGAGCTCGCTCAGGTCCGGGGTTAGTGGACGCGTCGCGGTCATGAACGCCAGCTCAGGAAATTCGTGTCATTCCTGTTGGTTAAGAAATGGCCTGCTTTGAAACGTCTCCCAAAAGGGACCTCAAGTTTCAGATAAAAAAACCTTTTTTTATCCTTTTTTTTTTTTTTTTTAACAGACCACGGGAGAATTTGACAAGCTCAACAAAGAATGTCCATATGGACTAACGCTGATTTCTGGACAGACGGCGCATCAACTTGAAAGACTTGAAGCAGATGTGCATGGTGGGTCGATTCTGCAAGCCAGCAACAATGGTGAAAGAGAGCAGACTCCGAGAACTATAAATACATCTCAGATTTAGCATACTTTACTTCCCTGAAATCCCAATTCATTGGGCTGGTCAATTTACATGGAGCACTGGGGTAACGCCAAGGGGCTTTCTTCAGAGGGAATTAGTGTTGGTGAACAGGTCAACAAAATGCTGTCAGCACACTGCACAGGAGTGTGAAGATGGGTCATTTCTTACACTGCTTCAGTAGTCCAACAGTATGGGTCAGAAACCTCTCCATCTGCGCCGCTTTCTTTCAACAAAACGTTGACCCGTCCCGAGCATTGACACAGATAATCACTGAATTCCCACCACAAGCATAAAAGCAACAGAGCTCTGGCCAACAGCGCCTGGATGTAGAAATGTTCAAAAATGTTTCACAAAAACATCCGTTCCGACAGGAGGAGAGAGAAGTCTCTGTTGTGGTCGTTAATAGGGAGCGGGCGGCGGCCATCTTTACCTCATTCTGCAGATGAAGGAGCGTCTGGAGCCCATGCACATCCTCATAGAGGACTGCTGGCCCTCCTTCTTCACCGTGCCCGTCTTCAGGTCCAGGATACGACCTGCAACAGACACCAACAGAGTCACACAGTGTCCAATAACACACATGCACAGAGATATATCATCATCATCATCATCATCATCATCCTCATCATCATCATCAGTTTTTATACAGGGAGAAATTGACTGAGCATCAAGCTCTTTTACAGCAATGCCCTGAGTTAGAAAACATGCAACAACAATAATCAAAATAACAAAACAAGAACAATATGGTGCGTTCATGAGCAACTGGGAAGTGGGAGAATTCTAGAGTTTAGGGTGTGTACTGGTGGGGTGTAAGTGGGGTCTTTGGGAAAACTCCCAGGAGAATGTTTTGACGTCACAACATAGTGAGCACTCTCACTTCGGAAGTAGGGAATTTAGGAGCGGAAAACTTGCCACTTCCCAGCCGCATGAACGCTCTAATACACCAAATGCACAAACATACAACAGCATATCATATGTCTACACAGCGAGCTCAATCCCGTTGGGGATCACAGAAAAACAATTAGCAAATCCTCACACATCAAACATTTATTCCCACGGCAATGATAATCAAGCGATGTGACGGACCACACAGCCAGCAGGAGATCACTAACTTTATGCACACAAACAAAGCTACAGTAAGCCCTATTGGACCACCAAGGTTTTGCGATATAACACAAATGTACAGCACTCAAAAAGATAGACCTCCTCCTACTCAAAAAACCATTCTAATGGCCACACGTGGAGAGTTTATTAAAAGCCGTGAGTCAGTGGGTGCAGCAGTGAACTGTGAGCTGGCTTTTTGAGAGAGCGCGGCAGGAGAGGCAGTAGAGGCAAGAAGCCGTGTTAGTGCTTCCGTTTCCGAGGGGCCTGCATCGGATCTCCTCCGTTCTGTGGCAGCAGGGAACGGCCTCCGCGTGCCCATTTGGGAGGCGGTGCAGTGTT
>NC_085004.1:14546598-14581598 GCF_963854185.1 Sardina pilchardus
AGGCGGGCAGAGCTCTCACCGGTCATGGAGTTCTCCGAAGTGCTGAGCTGCTCCCTGAGCTTGTCCACGTCGTCGGGGTGCACCTGCTCGTAGAGCGTGCTGCCCAGCCACTCGGACTGGGGATGGTTCAGCACGGGCGTCACCGAGTCCGACACGTAGATGACCCGCCCCGTCTCGGCCGCCACGACAAACAGGAAGCCGTCGGCCGCCTCCAGGATCAGGTGCTTCAGCTCCTGCAGAGCGCAGAATCACACAGACTCAGGACTGACCTCGAAGATAACATCACACCCTAATGTTCTGTTTTCATTTATGTTTATGTTAAGTCCCTGGGCGCCACAGGTAAGTGTTCTTTGGACTAGACGCCGCATCAAGTCGATGCATACACAGACAACCAAGTAAGCAAGAATGCACACACAAGCTTGCACACAAACACACACACACACAGTTCGGACCTATTTTTAAACGATTGCCATCAGATAGGGCGAGTGCATAAGGATTAGATGATGTGGTTCTGTTTTGTTCCGTGCGAGTTAAAAGCCTCTGGGGTTTAGTGTCTGTATTCATATGCCCTCAGACGAAGCACTTTAGCAGCTGATCACAGCCTCGCCTTTATCTATTCATAATAAATAGACATCCGAATGTGCAAATGGTCAAATAAGTAGGCTCGTGCGCCACAGTGTCAGGTGCAGTCGTGACTCATCTCCTCTCTACCCGCTCCTTTTTCTATTCATACTAAACAGACATTAGAATTGCAAATGGTAAAAATAAGTACACTTATACAGCACGGCGTCGAGCATAGCCACTCTGCCACAGCCAAAGACATAATAATGTCATGAGAATAACACCTCACACATCAGAGGTGGAAAAGTCCAGTTTCAGAAAGTAAACGTCCAACCACATATCTGTGCCAACCATTCACTTAAACCAGCTGATTCTAATTAGCACAATTGTTCAGCCAGGTAGAGCAGCTAATTAATGAGATCACTTGTGTTAAGTGCACAGCTAGATCCATTACATGGTTGGATTTTTACTCTCTGAAGCTGGACTTTTCCACCTCTGCTCTTCATCAGCACCATCACCATCGTCATCATCACCATCGTCATCATCATCATCATCATCATCATCATCATCATCATCATCATCATGATTACCTGTTCGGTGAGGAAGGAGGGCTTGTAGGCTCCGTCGGTGGAGGTGTTCCCGGTGCCTCTCATGGACTTCATGTGGGACACGGCCATGCGCAGGATGGTCAGCTTGTCGGGCTTGCGCGCCAGCGCACTGCAGGTGGGCACCATGTCCGACAGCTCGGTGATGTACTGGGTCATCTTGTTGCGTCTGCGCCGCTCGATCTCACTGTGGTTTTCCCTGCGCGAATGGGACAAGGGCAGGTGCAGGCCGTTACTGCCGTGCTGCTCCGCGGACGCCCGCATAGGCTGCTGCTGTATACTCACTGGGACAGCTAAGCTAACACCGAAGATAACACCTACCCCTCGTCTGGAATATCTGAGTTTCTTAAACTTTTTTTTTACGACAAGTCACTAAAAGTGAGCAATAAACTCTGACAATAAACCGGCTAAATATTATCGCTTTTGAGAAGAGGGAAGGGGGGGGGGGGGGGGGGGGGGGTATTGTCTTGCTTCTGTGGTATTGTGTGCAATTCTCTGAGGATATAAACACAGAAATATAAGTACATTCATTACATTTGTCAATATGCACTGGACCGGGGGACACAAACAGACCATTCACAAAACATGCACGACTTGCTCGGGAGATGAGAAATAGAACGGGGCCGCGAGCGGTCCTCTCGCTCAATTCTTTTCCACAAAGAGGATTGGAAATCTTGAAAGTCACCCTGACCATAGTGCTACAATTTTAAAGAGCATAAGCACCGGCAACGACAGAAGAGAGACAGAAAAGCCCTTTTCATGTCGATAATGCTCCTTCCCCCACTCGTGAACAGTTCAAAGCGCCCTTTAATTTCTATGCTTCAGTGGGAGGTAATGAATTCCTTTTTCTCCTGTATTCTCAGAGCCTATTTGAGTTGAATGGTTAGCGCGAGGACAAGAGGGAGATATGGCCCGGCTGCTGAAGCGCGCCTCTGAGAGTGTCCCAAGACACCTAGTGCCCCAAACACTAGCCATCCTCTGCGTCCATCACAAGATAGCCCTACCTGGCATATCTCTCTTTGTCAGCAGGGATCTCATCATCATCATACCTGAAAACAAAAGAAGGGAGTTGTTAGACACATGATTTATTTCCGCACTAGATATTTCAGCTTGATTTTTTTTTTTATCACATTCTTGCCATCTGTATGGAACACGATATTTATGAGTCTATGTCAGCTAGCTGGTAAAAGCGCTTGATGTGTAGAAATGAACACAAAATGCATTTTTGAGTTTTGAGTTTTTCCCGTAATCGTACCGTTATGACTCAACTAAGGATGAATGATCGAACATGAGATAATAACATGCTATGGAAAATGTGTCTGCATCCACCTCTGATTGTGCTTGAAGCATACGGTGCTTGTTGCGGGCAAAGTAATAGTCTTAGTTTTGTTTCATTCTTTCAGTGAGTAGGCTTATATGTGTGCAAGCCAAGCTGCCCCTCGCTACCTGGCACTAGCTTTTGGCAGGAGGGGATCCACAGGTTACCATGGAGACCTAAGAGGGCAGGAAGACTAGAACATATGTGGTTGGTCAAAACCATTGTAAGACTTCAGGCACTACTTTGCCAGAGAGGGTAATACACTGTGATCCATAATTCTTGCAGGTCACGAAAGCGTGTCCAGATCAATATACATCAGTGTTTATCAGTAAGATTTCACCCTGGAGGGGGGCAGGGAAAAAAGTGAGGTGTGCTTCTTCGTTTCTCCAACAGAGGGCACTGTCTTCACTTCACTGCCGTGCCTCAAGTTAAAAGAAACAGACTTTGCTGGCAGGGGGATTAAAGGGGATGCGGGTCCTTCAAAGAAAACATGAATTAAAAAACGGAAACATCATGCTAAAGAGAAAACAAAATATGATGAATGTTTGAGATGGCACAGCACCAAGCAGATGTCAAGTTGAAGGACAGAATGCAGCAAATAATGACTGAAAAATCTCAGAAATCTCAGACAAATGTTGAGATGGCACAATGGAGGTCATCAGCTGATATATCCATAAAACACACAGATTCTGGAAAGCTTCTATATGTCTAATTTGCACGAACAGAAATGTACTAATCCCTAATCCTAATGACTAATCCCTTACAAACACCACATCACAGTGATAACACGTCTGCAGCATACAGTCATCTTGTGGAGGAGATCCACATGCATGGAGACCCTCTCCTCACCTTGAGAATTTGCTGGGTCCTTCTCCGTCCTCATCTTCAAAGTCCATTCTGTGGAGCAGTTGTGATAAAAGCAAAGCACATTTAGCTCCACGCTCCACGCTTCACGGCCCACTCCTCTCACACACAAGTGTTTTAAAATGCTGATCACATCACCACCCAAAGCGTTACATTATTTCAAATCATGAAAACAATAACAGTGGGGCTGCTTGTTTAAAATATCTCCTGCGAGTAGAGATACTAAAACAGCAGGTAGCAATGATCCAAGAGGCCATTAATATGAACAGCAATCAATACTGTGTGCAGACTCACACCACTTTGTTTATGCTCAATATTTCCTGCATAGACAACAAGAAAAAATGTATTCCTGTGCAGCGGAATGGAGGCAGATTAGTTAGCTAGCAAGGAAAAGCATTTAGCATGTTGAACTATCAGTGTCATTTCAGGCAAGGGTTTATACCATGCTGCCCCCCGTACAGTGGATTTAACCAGGAAGCCAATTTGGACTAAAAATCCAGTCACCAAACCAAGCCAGGGCTGGGGAAACTAAATCCAACCAGCAAAAGCTGCCAAATGCTTTTCCACTTAAATGCCTTTGGGTGGTGAGCACTAGCTTTGTATTCCTAAATATCGGCAGCCTCCGCCGGGAGAGAACGGTGAGTTGGGTTAACTAAGCTAGACTTCTGGGGGGGGGGGGGGGGAGAGAGACATGTATGCTTTTCCATGAATAATATGTATTATTTATAAATTCAATAATATCAATTTACATAATATAAACACTGTCTGGCTTTTCATTTTGCATTTTTTTTTTTAATTGCACTGTTGGGAAAAAACATTTTGATTTAGTACAATTTGTCTAATGTGCATGAATACTTAGTGTGCATGTGTGCGTGTGTGTCTGTGTGTCTGTGTGTCTGTGTGTGTGTGTGTGTGTGTGTGTGTGTGTGTGTGTGTGTGCACGTACGTGCATGCATGCGTGTGTATTTGATCGTTCATAGTTGCAGCATTTTCTCTTCATTCCAAATATAGCAGAAATTATTTCATCTGGCTCTGAATCAGGGTGTGCCTCAACACAAGATTACGGGCTTAGCTGGGCAACTACACCAAAGGGAACTTTCTTCTCCCAGCATTTTGATCAAATCCTCCCTGCTCCTATAATATTTCTCTCATAACAGATGTATTCATAGAATTCAAATACCATGCCAGAGGACTGGGTTGAGCTTTCTGTCTCTTTTGCATGAAGCTGCTTGACGTCCAGAAGATCCCTTCTGTCCCCTAATCAGAGCCAGTTTTGCTAGAACTGGAAGCCCAGTTCTACTAAATGTGGCAAGTCATACTAGACGCTCTTCCTTCTGCATAATCCTTAAAATCACTCAATCATGTCAATTCCCTGCTTGATCTCTGATGCAATTTCTCACCTCCTCTCATCAACATTTTCAAACTGAGGAGTCAGTTTGACTCAAATCACTTGACATGTTCAAGTGCTTTCACTGATCACCACTTTGCACACTGCTTTGATCATGAAGAACCAGTTACAGGTAAAACAACCTTTGATTGTGTAACGAAAAGCCAGACACAGACAACCCTTGGTGTGTGTCTACTCTGGCAGAACTCAATTCCATTCCACGAGATCATGGCTGACCAAGTCACACTTCCTCTCTCTTCGGTAGTAGAGAGGTCATTATTTACAAAAGAAGAAAAAAGAAATCTCATAGGTTGCAGTCGAAAGGGCAGTGGGAGAGATGTATAGTTTAACCAGCTGGCCGATAATGGTCTCTGGAATGATGAGATCCATAGTGAAAGGTGTGGGTGTGCGAGAGCTGAACGTAGTACCATCCTTTCCATTCGCTGGGCTACGAGTTCAGAGGGGCTTGGAGCTCATTTATAAATGAAAAGCGTGTCTGCGAATATCAGCCTCACTAAAAGGCCTGGTGACGATTCGTTTAAAAAAAAAAAAGAGCAGCACCATTTGCTTTTATTGCAGCAGCCCTGTTAATCCATAACCAATAACAAATTAGAAAAACAAATTCCATCAGAAGGAGTGTGTGGATTCAGCTGAAATGTCGCCACAAGTTTTCATTAGGTTCTCTGACTGCGGAAATAATTCTTAGAAAGAGAGTTATATTTGCCAATTTGTGCTACATACTGGCTAAGAATAAGAGAAAATACCATGCCTGTTTAGAAAGTCAAATAAGACTCAAACAAGGCTGAAATTGAATCCACTGATTCTGCAGCCAAATGCTGTCCGACTCTGGAGTTTGGCAGAAAAGCTACCTCATTAAATTCTGACCAAAGTCAACAAAGCCTCTCATTCCAACACGCTCAAATTCGGAATACAAAATATATATAATCAAACTAACCCTTCCCTGTGTCGTGGGGCTTTCTTTCAACAACAGAAAGTGACAAGTAAGACGGACTCCCATTATGACATGCCAATCCAATCTTCTGAGGTCTACGTCCTGAGTCACTTGATGTTGTACATGCTCTTAAAACACCCTCCCAACTCCTGTCCCCATGCCATCTGCCGTGACCACAGACCATTTCTCTCTCTATTTATCTGATGCTTTGTGGTCTGCAAGTTACATTCAGACTTGAAGTAAGTTTTGGCAACTTGTCTCTTATCTCTCCAGAGATCCTCTCCGCTGATTCAAATGTTTCCATTCAACTATCACCAAGTCACACATAGTGATCTCAACCCAAAACACAGCCTGATGTCAAAACAACGTGACAGCACGAGCCTAAACAAAGGCGAGACTTCCATCTAGCCGTGTGCCTATTGTGTAAATACGAGAGGACTAAAGTAGAACCAGAAAACATAACATCAGCGAGTGAGTCCCACCCAGTGCTCGAGGCCTGATCGCTGGGCAGTCTCTCCACGGCAGCTGCCTTGGACCCAGCACAGTCTCCCAGAGCACAACTCAAACAGGCACAATCAGAGCGCTTGTTGAATCAGGTGCTGAAGTGTTTGGTTTGGGCCTCAGGAGAGCAGCAGTGGCCTACAGTCAGTTTGGTGGAGGTTGTGGTGGAAGACTCCGTGTGTGTGTGTGTGTGTGTGTGTGTGTGTGTGTGTGTATTGTACTCACCCGCCCGATCTTCTCTTGCCTCCTCTGCCCGGCATGGATCCAGCCATTCTGACCTGGCCCGCGCCCACCACTGCACCAGGCATCGCCACCGGCCCTGGGAGATCTGTGCCCATTTCTGCAGGTCACAAACAACAACAACAAGAAAAAGCACACAGTCACATCCACAGTTCATCTCACGCCAGCCTTGCCTCCCTCCCTCTCCCTCTCCCTCCCTCCAACGCCTCTACATCCAGCCTGCCATGGATAGGCTAAACAAACCCGCGTAGATCTCCCGCTGGAGCTCCTGTGTTAATATTTGATCCTGTTACAGTATGCGATTCACCTCTGATCACAGCGCTAGGGATGAAAACAACCTGCACTGATGATTCCCTGCGAAGACGAGCTCGTCTTGTTTATATATTTATGAGGAGCTGCCTGAGCCTTCCGTGGCCCTACAGATTTCAGCTGCACAGAATGTGGGTTACAGTAACGCAAGTGCACGGAGGAAGTTAATGTGAGGGATGACTTTAGGGAGATGGACTGATCCGTAGCTGCGCTAACAGATTAAAGCCTTTGAGGTCAAACTCATTAATCAGTGCATTGGGGTTTGATTGGGGGTGGGGGTGTGGGGGTGTGGGGGTGTAGTGGAAGTTGGACAGGGCTTCTCCTTTTCAATCACATCTCTGACAAGTCCAAGGTTGTTTCTTTTACTCTTCCAGCAGTTAGCTCGGCATTCGTAGGCAGTCTTAATAACCCCAGGCAATTTACCATTCCATCAAGTCCTAGGAAAGCTGTTTGGCCACCTGAGACTGCCGTAGCAACAGCTTCAGTGGCGCGCTGCTTTAATGTCAGCGTGTTTGCAAACATTGGAAACAAATCTATGTCATTTTGTATGCGGTATGATAAATGCCATTCCCTCGGGAGCATGCTGCAGGAACGCTTTCCCCAATTAGACCCGACCACAGAAAGATTTCCCAGAATACCTCCACGAGCAGTACACAGGCTAGCTCTCTCATACCACCTTGCTAACAGCATTCTCTACACTCGGCTTACTTATGTTAACATGGGGGGAGAGGGGGCAAATAATGAGCTTAAGTGCGCTACATGCTGCAATTTTCAATAGGACAACTACCATTTCTAGCAAACAGCATGAGATTTCCATGATCCGAACATTATCATAATTTACTTCAACAAATACTAGCCTTTGTGCAGCCTCGGCATTTGTTCCCTCAGCTGAATCCCTAATGAGGGCTGAAAAGCAATTTATTTCGTATGCAAAGGAGGCAGGAGATTTCAACAAACTGATTAACAACTGGGATTCCAGTCATACAAGAGACGGGTATGAAACAATATTCAAAGACCGTCTCCTTTAAGAACACTTCTGCATGCAAATGCAGGAATCCAATTGCACTGGGTGTTCCATATGAGAATTTTAAATTGACCATTAATGAAGGTGCATACAATATTGGCTACCAAAGACAAATGCTGAGCCCATGTTCATCTTTCTTCAAATTGGATACTGTCTGTCTTGTCCACCATTCCAACCTTAAAACTCAGAATTAAACTAAAAATAAATAATTAAAAAAAACACACAGAAGCCTGCTCATCTCAATTTATTTGTCACAAAGCACTTAGCTGCCTGTTTTTGACTGCCTACCTTTCTCTATATACATTCCTGCAAAATGGGCCGAGCTACTGTAGCATGGCTTTGTGATTCGTGTGTGTGTGTGTGTGTGTGTGTGTGTGTGTGTGTGTGTGTGTGTGTGTATAATGTGATGTGATGGGTGAAGGCTGAAACTGTTCCCAAAGCCTCGGTGGCTGCCTCCACTCTCCCTGCCTACATACCTTGGTTGCCTCTGAATAACACCATGAGTCACAATTGACAGAGGCGCCTTCAGCAGACCCAGACCGCACTTGGGTCCACGCAGAAGGCCTCAATATGTAATGAAAAGCCATTTCGCTTCAAAAGCTGAGTTTCTGGAATTAATTGATAACTGAACTGCAGTGTAGCAATCAGCAGGCATTTCTGTTGAATGATTCAACTTTTGCTGTGCTTATTTGGAAATGGCACACTGTGTCAACCGTTCCTCTCCCTGTTTTCAACAAAGCCCTGGCACTCCTGATAAAGTCGTCTGGTTCGGTAAAACAGTAACTGAACCGTGGCACGTTGAATGACCAACGCTCACCCTTGGCTTAAGTAAGGGACCTGGCCTTATCATATCTTTTCGTGATGCAATCTGAAAATTCTGCGTTCTTGCCGGTGAGTATGTGTGTGTGCGAGGGAGTCTAGGCTCCAGATGGCCCACAGATTGGCCGTGTCCTCTGCCTAGCGAGAGAGCCTACTTAAACAAAGTGCCCTTCAGTGTGACTTCTGACAGCTGAAGCTCCCTCAGACGATGGCCCTTGCATTCTAAAACCACGCCTGGCAACTTTGTATGCGGACCAGGTGCTTATAACGCACACATTCTCTATATATTTATTTATAATTGCTTCATTAACATTTGTAATGAGACTACAGGGACATATCACCCCAGAGATGCATGACCGTGGACTACACCATTGGTTAAGATTTGACAGAGGAAAGAAATACTGTGTGGAATGGATGGTAGTATAGCCTAACCACACCAACCCAGTTAGTTGTCTTATGTCCCATGAAAGTCAGTTCCCTGTCAGCTTCAGACTGCACACTGTAGCCAACTGTGTATGAGTTATCTCCTGCTCAGATAGAGGAGTATGCTTCTCGTATGACCTCTAAAGTGCTTAAAATTATCCAGAGAGATCATCATGAATATTGTCAAACTGAACATGCCATGGCCTGCTCTCGTACTGAGGCGATTTTGTGCCAACATGGTCCTCACAATGTTATTGAGACAGTGAGCTCTGAATTCGCACGTTTAAAAGAAGACAAACCGAATGCTCCCACTGACATTAACTACATCTGTATTAAATGTATCACCAAATAACTAAGGCGTATTGAGACGATTATGTGGTAACACAAGCCTTTTCCAAAGCCAGCACGAAGTGCACTGGTCCTAAATAAAGCCCACTGGAGATTTTCTCTCTAGCTTTAAGATGGATGGAATCAACAGGCAAGAGGAAGTAGCCTAATCTGTTTAGTGTAAAACATGAATTTGAACATGCCAATACATCAGAGAAAAGCAAGACTGCAAATAATCTTCAAGTTTGTGTGTCCCCGGAGAGTAACGGGATCAGTGTTTTAAGGATAGCTTGCTAACGTTACATTGTATCAATGAAATCCAAGCACGTAGCAACCAGGAATGTTTCCGGTATCCAATTTGCATTTCGCGAGGAAAATTGTAACAAATGCATGCCGCTTAGCAGTGTGATTCTGTCGCTACATTAATGTTGTACTACAGAAATGATTAACCTCAGAAATCTGGGTGAATTTTGAGCCGAAACCCTCTGTTGTGTGCAAGGCGGCTAGCTACGTGGGGGAAGGGGATGCTGTGACTGACGTCGATATAAGCGCTGAAGCTCGTTTCTTTTGTTAACGCGAAAATAACATTGCATGCCAACGCGTGACCAATTCCTCTCTAATTATATTTTCGCTGTACGTAACCAGATGAAAAATATCTGACTTACCCGATGGATTTACCGCGGCGGGTGTTGCCATATTGCCTCGACGGAAAACAAAATGCAGAAATGAAAATGACGCACAATTCAGGACGCCCTGGGAAAGACAATCCACTCAAGTGTTTGGCACGCGAGCTCGATTCAGCTGCCTAGGACATTTGCATGCATGAAGGCTGAACGATACATGAAAACAGTCGACCGAAAACTTGTATTTTATATTCGTTTACGTGGGAGTATGTTACAATTTCGAGCTTACAGACTGAAAAATGCAAGATGTCTGAAGGGTAACACCGCGAGAGTTCACTTGAATTAATTAATACTGTATCTCAGCTTTAAATTAGACTCAAATAGGGAGCAAGTCAAGCATGTATTTGAGCTAGGATGTGATTGAAACCAGTGGAAATTGTGGGTTTCACTATCCAGATTAGACCGGTTGTAAAAAGTAGCCCAGTGCCAACAGAATAAATTGACGCGCCTTATTGGAATAACTGCGTGTGGAACATAGAAACTATCAAGTGTGTCATTTTCCATTAAATAAAATATTCCAATAATATTTTCATGCGCAATAGAACATAAAGGGTTGAAGTTCACTGAGGTAAATGAAGACATAATGTCAGTTAAATTTAACTTAAAATCTCTGGAGGGTTTCCTCATTAATCAGTGCCCACGTGGCAATCAAAAATATTCTATGAATAGAACTTCAAATAGGTCACATCAATTTGATTCTTCGTGTTCTTAGACCCTAACTGACAGACAGTATGATCCCTTTAATAGGCTTTTCTTTATTATAGCCCACAACATGAAGTTAGAGGGAGAGTTATTATAACAGATGCCATACATTGTTTAAGTAGGCCTAGATTATAGTATGATTTTGATCTATTGTGTTAGAATGATTTTTCATATAACATATTTAAGGTATACTGACATGTTGGACAACATTACAGGCATAAGATTTTATGGAGTTGAGATTGGGATGTAGGCCTACTTATTGGCTTTCACTCTGTTTTGGGGAGTTGGGCATCACAGCGCCTGTTCCATTAAATTATTCACACCCCATTAGTTTACAACAGACCACTGACAGATCCAACGCATGGCGTAGAAATGCAGTTAATAAAAGTGATAAGAATCAAATGTACTGAATATATTTGCTATGGACTGATGATAATTCCTTAAATGAGAGAAAATCTCAGCAACTCTCTTGAGAAGTTTTGGTAGGAAATTGTGGGTTTCTTGAAGGGAAACATATCTCCTATTTGGAGGATGAGTAGTTCTCAGAAAAAGAAGTTGGCTTTAGTGAGTAAGAGTTGGGCTGAAGCATTTATTTACTTTCCATTCAGTGGACACAAATGTGCACAAACTAAATGTGGCATTCCTCAAGTCTACAGAAAAAAAGTGGTAGAAGTGTATAAAGACAATTTGTTTTAAAATGTCTCCAAGTGTGTGTGCTCAGAGCGAATTAATCACTAAATGCGCTGATCTCATTTTTTTTTCTTTCTACAGGAAAAATCATACTTGCACTAAAATGGAATCTTTTCACTACACTCATTGTAATGAAATGATTATAAATTGTGGTGTCTAAAATTATAATTGTGTTTTGTGCTCTTGCATTTTATTAATCGCTGTTTAGCCATTCATACATTCTTATGAACCTGGTAAGATTTTGTGTAGATTCTTCTGTCTTTTCCAGAAGGCTATATGATGCAGGGTAGGGCTCACTCTGCAGTCAAACAGGCCCAATTTGACATGCAACAGAAGCATCTGACATAACACAATCTGACCTCTTGAATATTTATCTGTTAATCCAGGCTGCCCCCTTCTGCCATCCATGGCACGGATTTACCATTTCCTTTTCCTGTAGGCTGTACAGCATTTTGTAGCGTTCTCATGAAAACAGACTTTATATCAAAGGGGCCTTGTGTAGCGTCAATTATATTGATTCCCTAAGGACAAGTAAGAGAGCTGTGTTGTGTTGAGCTACGCTTGTGCACGGATATGTAGCAAGCGCCGGGAGTTGTCCTGTTTGAGAGAGCACTTGTGGCTCTTATGACATCTCTTGTGTCCAGCAGAATAAGATGTAATAAGCTCTATAGGAGTAAATGGGTCACCAGTCACACATAAAAGGCACCATGGAATAGGAGCCTCGAAGCAAGCGCTGTGGTCCATTATATCATTGTGGAGTGGACACAGCTGTTTGGTAGGACAACAGCTGATGAGTACTTCACCAGCCACAGTAATCTTGTTGGTGAATAAACAATGCATTCAGAAGACATGGCCAGTTAGACAGGCTAGATACAATGGGGCATGAAGTGCTTGTCTAAACAATTGGGATATTGTATGCTTGTACATGTAGGTGTGTGTGTGTGTGTGTGTGTATGTGTGAGCGCGCGCACATGTATCTGCAACCAAGAATATCCGAAAGCAGTACAGCACGTACTGTAGGTCCAAACGGCCCAACCTGTTCTGAAGCTATACGATAAACAGACAGCTGGGCTTGTTTGCCCTTGACCTGGCATGTTTTTCCTCTGTCGGACAGGTAGCCCAGTGCTGTGGCAGCAGCACCTCCAGCAGAAACATCCAGAATGCAGGAGGCCGGGGTGAACACGGCACGCACACCAGAATTGGAGCTACCAGTTGACTCACATTAACGTCAACTCCCCCCGGGGCCAGGCCCAGACACTCTCTCTCGCTTTGACGTCTAATTGGACGGAACCCTTTTGTGTTTCACAATAAGGCAGCGGCCCGTAAAGATGCTGGTGCTGTGGTGTCTGGGTGAAGTCAGGGCGCTCCAGCCTCTGTGCTGTTGCATTGTCTCATAACGAGGAACTGCAGGGGACAGCGTCAGGAGGGCAGTGTGCTTAATGGACCAAGTACCAGGCTGTTTAATTGTGCCAAACTCGAGGAAGTGTGTATGTAGACGTGCAAATTATGTTCTTCTGGTCAAACCAGAGCAGAAATGCAGGAATGTGTCCATTATCTTGACTAGGTTGGTGCTGATGCCTGCATACCTTGATACATGCATGCATACATATGCGTTAAAAGAAAACTGGGATGTAGAGTCGCACATAGACACAGATGCAGAGACTAACACTATGCATAAAGACATGAGCACACACTCTCTCTCTCTCTCACACACACACACACACACACACACACACACACACACACAGAGAGAGAGAGAGAGAGACTTAGGCAGGCAGCAGGTCGGGCAGCAGACTGGAGAGCGAGTGTGCCGGTGGTGATTGAGTGTGCGTGAGAGTGGTGCTGTGCCTGGCTGCACGAGTCTCTCTCTCCCTTTCTCTCTCTTTCTCTCCTCCTCTCTCTCTCTCACATCCCATCTCTCTCCCTCCCTCTCTCCCTCTCTCTCTATCTCATTCTCTCTCCCTCCCTTTCTCTCCCTCTCTCTCTCACTTCCTTTCTCCCTCTCTCTCTGTCTCTCTCTCTCCCTCTCACTCACTCTTTCTCCCTTACTCTCCCTCTCCTCTTCCTCTCCCTTTCTCTCTCACTTCATATCTCTCTCTCTCTCTCTCTCTCTCTCCCTCCCTCCCCCCCCTCTCTCTCTCTTCCCCTCTTCTCCAGTGTGTTTGTGCATGTGGAGTCGGAGGAGGAGGCAGTCTGTTGCTGCCCTGGGCTCCGCTCTCCACACGCGGGGCGATGCAGCAAGGGTGAGAGAGGTAGAGCGGTGCAGCAGCAGCTGCTCTCCCCCCCACCCCCTCCTCAGCTCCAGCTCCTGCTCCTCCTGCTCCTTCAACTCCTGCTCCTGCTCCTGCTGCTCCTCCTGCTCCAGCCTCCGCTCCTGCAGCCCCAGTCGGGAAGACGCCAGTCTGCCAGCCAGCCGGTCCACCCTCCGCACACCAACATGTGAGGAGAGCAGGTATGCAGCGATCCTCTCTGCCAAGCATCCCGACAACTCTTTTTCTTTCTCTCTCTGCATGTGTGTGTGTGTGTGTGTGAGTGTGTATCTGTGTGAGAATGTTGCTTTTGCTGTGCTGCTGTTCCTTTTGATGTGGAAGGGAAGGGAGCGGGAAGTCGGACATCATGGAAGTCCATCCCAGCCCAGCAGGTGCTCTCTTTTCAGACTTGTGTGGGAGGCGAGAGCGGCTCGCCTGGTCTGGGGAAGTGAAACAGAAAGAGAGTTTGGATTTGTGTCTGTTCATTTTGTGGTCAGAGTGCTTGCCTTTCTTGTGTTTCGTTCTTTTGGAACAGTGGTGGTCATTTGTTTCGTTGACACATTTTCAAAGTCCATGTACATAAACCTTAATAGCAGAGATTATGGAGTGGGAGCTGCAGAGGTGAAGTCTTGCGCTGTCTTTTTTTGTGTGTTTTATATGTGAATAAGCTTGAGGGCTGAAAGTTTACAGCAGTCGGGATGATGAAAGGATGATTGATTTTTAGTCTGGGTTCAACTCCAAACACAAGACATCACTGAATGCATGTAAAGTAGCAATAATTTAGTGTAGAAACAGTTGTACTTGCCCTTTTGATCTACAACTAATCTGAGTCATTTAATATTTTTTTGTCAATATGATGAGACCAGTATACTTAGTGTTTTCTACTGAATATATTCCACAATACTTTGTAGTCATATATTTCAAGGCGCTTGGCTTTATATCACTCAATACTCAGACAATAGTGAAATATATTAATATATCACAGAACAATATTTCACACAAAAAAGTTGAATAATAATGTGATGTGAATGTATATTCACCAATAACTGGCTCATATCCATATGAGCACAAAATTCTTATGCAAGGGGGATACAATGGGCAAGCATGCAAAACCACTCAGGAGTTAATTTTCCCAGTCTGAAGTCTTAAAGCGAATTAATTGGGTTGAGAGAAATGACCCACTAAAATGCAATAGATCTCAGTTCCATTTGTTCCTCCTCCAGACCTATTGAGTTTCTTTTCTTTTCTCATTTGTTTTCACACATTTATTCACTCATTCAGTCCAGTCTAGTAATGTGATGTTAAAGGGATATTCCGCCATTTTTGGAAATACGCTCATTTTCCACCTCCCCTCGAGCAAAACAATCGATATTTACCTTGTTCTCGTTCATCCAGCCATTCTGTGAGTCTGGCGATACAACTTTTAGCTTCAGCCTAGCATAGATCATTGAATCGGATTAGACCATTAGCTTCTCGCCTGCTAGCTTCATGTTTAAAAGTGACTACGATTTCTGGTAATTTTCCCATTTAAAACGTGTCTCCTCTTAAGTTAGAAAGTGCAATAAGACCAACTGAAAATGAAACCTGGCGTTTTTCTAGGCTGATTTGACATGGAACTACACTCTCATCTGGCGTAAGAATCGAGGCAACTTGCAAACGTACCATAAGCGTAGTGATATCGTACGCAGCATCTGAAAATAGTCCCCATAGACAACAAGCAGTAGTAGTGCCAGTAGTGTGCAAGTTGCCTTGATTATTACGCCAGATGAGAGTGTAGTTCCATGTCAAATCAGCCTAGAAAAACGCCAGGTTTCATTTTCAGTTGGTCTTATTGCACTTTCTAACTTGAGAGGAGACACGTTTTAAATGAGAAAATTACCAGAAATCTTAGTCACTTTTAAACATGAAGCTAGCAGGCGAGAAGCTAATGGTCTAATCTGATTCAATGATCTATGCTAGGCTGAAGCTAAAAGTTGTATCGCCAGACTCACAGAATGGCTGGATGAACGGGAACAAGGTAAATATCGATTGTTTTGCTCGAGGGGAGGTGGAAAATGAGCGTATTTCCAAAAATGGCGGAATATCCCTTTAAAGCTATTAGTTTGTGCCTTAGAGAGTGAATGTGGTGATAAACAATATCAATCTTAACAGAGCAATGACAAGGGAGATGCTTTCACACGACTGCTACAGCGATGGCCTATTGTTTTCACAATGAATTGTTCTTTCTCCCCAAAGAGTTACAGTTTGTGCTGCAAAGCAAAAATGTATCAGAGGATCCTGTAGTCATTTGGGGGCGTATCGCTTCACTCTGAGACGGCCACCCAGGGCTTTAGCGTGGCACTTTGTTCACTATTAATACCCACTGCTGACAAAGATGGGCAGTTATGGAGATTGGGGAGTCAATAGAACTTGCTGTCAGCAGAGCACTGCTGTGTAGATTTTTTTTTTTGTGCGGTTTCAGCCAGGAACGAGGCGTATGCAGTTGCAAGAGCAATGGCTTGAGGAGGGATGGGGGGCGGGGGGATGGTGTGTGTGTGTGTGTGGGGGGGGGGGGGGGGGGGGGGGGGGTGGTAGTGGGCTCCTCCATGTCCTCTTTTCTTAGTGTCAGAGAGAAATTGGCAGACCGGGAGAGAGACTATCGGCACAGGGGAGAACACGGGGTGGGGGGAGGGGGGGGGGGGATGCAGCCCGCAGCATCTTCTGGCACCAAGAGGACAGATCTGTATCAAGATCAATGGGCTATTTAGAAATGATTACAGCACAGTACATGTGTACTGACACTTCTGCCGCTCTGACAGGCTTCGGAGAGATCTCTGCCGCCAAACTTGGTGTGAAATACAAGTAGCAGTACAACAGGAAGCCGCAAAGAGGAAACCGCATTCATGATTTGACAGCTTTTTGTTCATTGACTCACACAGCATGCCCTTGCAGCCCTTCCAACACAGTTTTGCTCAATGACTCGCACAGCTGTTGATTATCAGCATTGCTCTGTGATTGCTTGATTGTCATCCCAGTATTGACTTGCTTCTGTAAAGCTCATAAATAGCAATAGTTGTATGTTTAGCCAATAATCATCTCCAGTGCAAAATGAGTACATTAGATATTTTAAATGAATCGCTTAGAAGATATTCAGATTGTTTTTCAGGTTAAAAAAAAAAGAAAGATGTCAGGAATTCAATAATGTGCATCCATTTCTCTGCGCCAGGCAGAGAGCCTATCTTGCTTGGAATATAAATTCACATAGACTTCAGTCGAGCAGCTGAGCAGGGCTGCTTTCAGTAGGCAATGCATCGGCTGGACCCCTGCCCGTCAGTGAGCTAGGCTGGACATCGAGAACAAACTCTTCAAGTCCAAGTTGTTTGGGGTGTCAGGCCTTCACTCAATAAGTCTGTCTTATGTGTGCTATAAATCCAAGGTCTTTGCCGAGCAAGCCCAAGGTCTTCGTCTGTCCTCTCTCCAACTTCTGAGAGTTTGTGTCAGTGTGTGTTGCTCTTTGTGAGCATATGCAGCATTCTGCAGATCAGCTCCACCCCGCTGACAGAATCTCTTTCTTTCTCACACACACACACACACACACACACACACATAACAGACAAATACTGAAATTCTCTCTCTCTATCTCTATCTCTCTATCTCTCTCTCACACACACACATACACACACACACACACACACACACACACACACACACACACACATAAACAGACAAATACAGAAACACACGCTCTCACACACACAGGTACACACACACACAAACACAGGGGGACTGTCATATTTGATGGACAGGTTCCACCACAAACTAACAAACTAATAATAGGCTTAATACATTTTTGTTCAGGGGAGTTGGAGATTTCTTGCTGAGTAATCAATAATAAGGAACACCGACACACACGTACACATGCACACAGACTCACACACACACACACACACACACACGCACGCACGCACGCACGCACGCACACACACACACACACACACACACACACACACACACACACACACACACACACTCAGTTTTGCATTACTTTCTTGACAGCATACACTGCCCTTGACAATTCTTTTGGCCTCAAGGTGCCCATTCGTGAACACTCTGTTGACACCGTCGATCTATAGAAGGAAAAGTGTGTTTCATTTTTTTCTTCTCCTTTCTCCCCTCAGTCTCTCATTTCACGCCCCACTGTGCCCTCACAAATCCCAAATGGGCGCCGGTGGCATGTAGCCACGCAGCAGGTGCCCGCCAAGTGGCTCTGGAGGCGGGGGAGAGCCGCCTGGCGTCCAGGCAGTTTCCATGTGGCGCCGACGTCCGTCGATGGTCGCCTGCTGAGCGACTGCCCAGACATTCTCCTCGACCTCCTCCTGTGATGTTGGAGTGGGGATATATAGCACAAAGGGACTTCTTCCAAAGCGCAAAGAAATGTACAATGTTCTAATGCTGAAGAGTGTTGGTGCTGTCATAAGGGTGGAAAGACAATGCTCTAATGCTGAAGTTGGTGCTGGTGGTGTCACACGGGTGAAGAGATGTACAGCGTTCTAATGCTGAAGAGTGTTGGTGCTGTCACAAGGGTGAAGAGATATACAATATTCTGATGTTGAAGAGTGTTTGTGCTGTCACAAGGGTGAAGAGATATACAGTGTTCTAATGCTGGAGAGTGTTGGTGCTGTCACAAGGGTGAAGAGATATACAGTGTTCTAATGCTGGAGAGTGTTGGTGCTGTCACAAAGGTGATTTTTGGAACCTGGTCTCCACAATGTGGATGATCATAAACATTAGTAGCAGAGCACTGGAGTTATGATGCAGAGCTACAGTGCACACCCTCAGGCAAGGCCACCTTGGAGGCACTCTCTGAGTAGAATAGATGGCTTTATTTTGGCTCCCTATATTTGCTCTGTAAACCATGGCTATTTGGAATCTGGATGTGATTTTGAACACATGATAGTTTTGTCTAGGACAGAAAGGGGGAAAAAAATGTTGCTGTTTGATTTCCTGTCAGGTTTTCTTTTTTTTTTCTTTTTTCAGGCAAGAATACAAAATTACATTCATTAATCAATATGATGACTCAGTTACTTTCTGAGGACAATTGTCCTTTAAAAAAACTGCATCATTAAAATCATTCTTAAAGAGCATTAAAAGAGCTTGTCGGAGACAACAAATAATTTCTGTGTCTGACTTTGCACATGTCAGCATATTCCTTTGATGAAAACCGCGGGGCTGAAATAAGTGAGTCTCCATTTCCCAACTGAACATCAGTTGCCTTTTGAACTGCTTACCATGAGACCTTGCCACAGGACCTCGCTTCGGAACAATACTTGTGCTCTCAGAAGTCCTATCTCACTGGAGGCCACAGCGAGTCGGTACAGAACAGTGGACCCCAATAGAGGGTCGGCCGGGTTGGAGGGGGGGGCTCCTCCACCGGAGGTCAGCCAGCGGAACAGAATCAGGGGAGTAATTTGGACTTGTCATGGCGAGGCGCCGGCCGTGGATTTATGGTCCGGGTTCTTGTTTTCTCTCCCACCCCAAATACACGCCACGTCAGCAGCTCCGTTTAATTTGTTCGCCGCTCCTGCAGGGCCTACATGTTCCGCAATCGATGATTGGACGCCCTGTCTGAGGGGGTTAGCGAGTTACACTTGCTGGTGGCACTCTCCATCTATCTGTTGCTCTACTTCAGCGGTTTTAGTGTTTTTTTTGTTGCCATTCAGTTCCTGGGTGTCTTTGTGACTTTGGGGAGATAGAATTGAGGCCCTTGAGGAGTAGGCTGCATGCAAGGAGGCTTTGGTGGTGCTACTTGTGTCTCTGAAGGATCTCTGATCCCCATCTGGCTTCATTGTGATGAGCGTGTGCGTGTGTGTGTGTGTGTGTGTGTGTGTGTGAGGGTAGCCAGTGAACACACCAGATGCTCTCTGGCAGATGGGGTCCTGATGAATGGAATCATCCTCCAGAACTTTGCGACCAGACAGAATAAATGAATAAAAGTTTTTTTTTTTTTCAATAAGTAAGAATAATGCAGGTTAATAACATAAAATAAAAACTCACACCGAAACAAGGATACTAACGTGTCTAACGTGGGAAGCTCCTCCAGAGTCTTAAGTCCCCCCCCCGCCAATCTATACTTTCTGTGGGTGAGTGACACATCGCTGAGGATAGTGGCAAGTGGAAGAGCGGTTATCAGCACAGCCAGCGTCGACTCTCGCCCGCTACTCCGTGATTAGGCTCTTAATCACAGTGGGCAATTATGACTATACGCTCAGTGTTGTGCTGGCGCAGGGCTTAAACGATAACACTACGGGGGAAGGAATGTATCTGTTCTGGCAGGGAATAAAGGGCTTGGACTGATGAGAATGGCTAAAGGGGAGATTACTTGGGGCATTAATTCACGCACAGAGGAGCCGACTGCTGAAGACGCCCCCGCCGTAACCCACCCACGCCCAGGGTCCCCCCCCCCCCTTCTCTCGGTCTCTCAGCGATCCCATTACTCATCAATATTTATGCCTGGTGATGATGAATCAACAGCGGGCCCTGACTGGGAGATTTTGACCAGAGTCGCTGCCTCACAAAGACAATTCATCATCTTAATTAGAAGCCCAAAGCTGCGCGCGATTGTCATTCATCATCCAACGCCGCCGCCACCGCCACAGCCGCCGCCACTGCGTTGGAGACGGCACACTCCAGTTGTTGCGGGCCTGTGCTGAGTTTTCATAATCCCTCCGCGCGCCTCATTTCCTCCACACAGGGTTGATCTCTTCACACACGCCATGTCGTCTCTGCCATGAAGCCCGTGATGATACAGGCCTGTGAAATGATGATGATGGCCCCTGTGATTTGAACGCGCAGAGTGTAGACAGAAGCCAGTCAACCTGTTTGCTCTGTTGATCAAACGTCTTGACAACGCAATGCAAAAACGTTTGACTTGACTTTCTCGTACCGATTTGTATTTAGGTTCATTTATCAAAGCACGTATTTCAGAGAAACTATTAATATTGACAGCAGCGTGTTATGTGCTGGTTCCTGCACAGAGCAAACTCCATTTTATCTGTTAATTTTGTGGAGATAACAGATCTGACTTTTTTCTTTTTTTAATGTCTGAGTCAATTTCTTTCAAGGCTCAGAGAGTCTATCAAAACAGTGGTGCAGTACATTTGCTCCATGTCAAGTTAATTTAGAGATGAAAGCTTTCCTTTTCTGGAGTCCTCGCTTGGCGGAGTCAGATGTAATTCTCCATTAAATTGCTAATGGCGTTACCAAGGTTACTGTTGCCTCAGTCCTTGGGAGAGCATTGCTGTTCAATAACAAGAGGGGTAACAGTGCCCCCCCTCACACACACGCATACACACGTACACACACACACACACACACACACACACACTCACACACACACACAGACACTGACTCACATACACACCTCTCAAACACAAAATAATGTTCTGTTATTTTAGGTTCGATTGCTTGTTACTGCGAAGTATGCAATGCATCCCAAAATATGCTGACACGGTAAAAGTGGTAAAAGTAAAAGTTTTTTCGACGTGATCCCTAAGGTGGACCATCAAAGGGGTCTTTCAAATGTTACGGCCCTACCGAGATGCATTATTAAGGGTGATTACTTTGCCCCAGGTCCTTTGGGCTCCTCAGCACGCCTGTCAGCTCTGTACGCTGGTCGTCAGGGGAAAAGGCCTACGCCTGCCAAAAAGTTCCCCCTCGAGGAGAAGAATGTGTTGCCAGGTTCTCGTCGGAGAGACCCCAAACTTCATGGTGACAAACTGAAATTACACAGCCGGTACTGCAGCCGATCGGAAGCACATATTTTCGCAGGTGCCAAAATCTAATTAACATCAAGTAACGTTCGGATCAGAGTGTAGAAAATAAAAGCACCAGGCTCATGCTAGGTATATCATCTCGAACGTGGCCTTCTCCTCTATCAACAATCATTTCAATTAGAAATGAACGTGGCCTTCTCTGAAGTCCCTCTTGATTTTGATTGTTCAGTGCTCCTATGGGCTTAATGTGGCCAGGGCCAATAATACTGTTGTATACTGTTATGGCTTTGGCTTCTGGCTCAGAAATGAACCACTCTGATTGGGAATGCAGAGTGTGTGTGTGTGTG
This sequence comes from Sardina pilchardus, assembly GCF_963854185.1. Classification (NCBI taxonomy): domain Eukaryota; kingdom Metazoa; phylum Chordata; class Actinopteri; order Clupeiformes; family Clupeidae; genus Sardina; species Sardina pilchardus. Next base: position 14,568,351 of record NC_085004.1, read on the forward strand.
TGTGTGTGTGTGTGTGTGTGTGTGTGTGTGTGTGTGTGTGTGTGTGTGTGTGTGTGTGTGTGTGTGTGTGTGTGTGTGTGTGTGTGTGTGTGTGTGTGTGTGTATATGTGTGTGTGTTGAGGGGATGCACCGGTTCATAAGGGCAGTAAAATCCCCTCAATGTGCAGAGTGGACTCATTCCCGTTACGTCACGATGTTTGGTTGAGTGTGGGCCGTAGATCACGTCAGGCCTCAGTGCTACTTTACAGGCAGCTGGAGATCAAGAGCCAGACGCGGCCCCCTCCATCAGAGGAGGAACACCACGGCCCACCGGGCAGATTTAGATGCGCCTCTGCACTTAACGCCCCAATTAAAGCCAAATGATTGGCTCCAGAGTGCTGTCACTTGTTTAGCTTCAGGATTTAATTAGCCAGAGAGGACAAAGAGGCAGCTTTTAAAACACACACACGTACGCGCACACACACACACACACACACACACACACACACACACACACACACACACACACACACACACACACACACACACACACACACACACTTCAGCCCATCTCCTAGAGGTGTTGAGCATACATCTTTAACACACAGCACTGGTGGGAGGGTGAGTCAGGTGAACAAGAGAGGCCGTTGCTGCGACTGCGAGACTGCCCCATCAGCCCGGGTCCAGGTATATTATTACACTGCCACATCATTCGGCTGGTCTGAGAGCCCCGAGATGGAGTCGCTCGGCTTCCAAATGGCTCAGCGGTGGCGGCGAAAGACTGCACCGTCTGTCCCGCTCCCGACCCTCACGGTAGATTAAGGTGATAGATGGACAGGCAAATATGCAGCTCAGTTTCAAAATGAACTCGGCTAGAAGCACGGAGGAGCAGAAGTCTCCGGAAACACACTGGGGCCTCTTTCTTGCTGTGGGTGTGGGGGTGGGGGTGCACTTTGCTGTTTACATCATGATGATATGATGAACAAAGTGCATCAGGAATTTGTTGGAGGTTGCCGAAGCTCATAGCATCAGAGCATGAGATGCTGTCAAGCTCCATATCTAAAAGAGTATAGCCTGTGATGAATGATTTATGAGTTTCACCACCCTGAGTCATCTTCATTTGATACCGAATAAAGCATTGGCCCATAAAGACAACGCATCGAGAGGGCTTTTGAGAGTTGAAGATAAAAAAATCCCACATGCTGGATCTCCAGCAGCTCTCTGATCACATGTTTGAGCCTGACACAATAAGGATTTGAATGTCAGAGCTCCCTAAAATTAGCTATCCTACTTGGACGGAGCCTAGAACAGTAGCTCCTACATTTCAAAAAAGCCCTATCAGTACAAAGGGGCTTTAGAGCCGTGCCAAGGCAGAGTATCCAGAGTTCACGCCACACGATTTTTCAGCACAACAGTTACAAACGAGGGTTTAAATCAAAAGCCCATGCCCCTCAGTAGGCCCTGCAGTCATGCTGTAGGCCTTTATGAAATTGAAAGAAGCTTGTCGACAGCCGGCGGACTGCAGAGGAGATATTTGCTGAGACCTCGGTCTGTCCTTCTCTCTAACTGTGCTTTATTGCCCTACTCAGGGCCGCATTACATTTCTTATTTGCCTTGTCCGGATTTATCGGTACAGGCGTTGGAAAGCGGAGATGAGTCACAGGTACGTTTCACTTTTCCACAAAGTAGGAACGATTCACGGCACTCAGGGTTTTATCTCGTCGTTTGATGCAAATCAGATTATGTGGGCCGTTTATTAATTAATTGTTCCGAATGGACAAGGGTAATTACCATGAAGTAACCAACCATAGTCATGCTAATGGAGGAACTGAAGTTTTCCGATCGTGTCCGGACTGTAAAAATGATTGATGCCTCAGGCATCAGGTATTGACAGAATCCTCTCCACTCTCCATAAGTATAAGCAAAATGTCTATCGATTGCCACCCCACCCCACCCCGCCCGTCCATACATCTCACTGCACAGAAGTAGCCTTTGTAGTATCAGAGCGGTCGAATATGGTCTTGGCCAATTTTCTCTCTGAATGTTTTAAGACGTGTGGGATTTCCTGCATTGGCAGAGGGTCATCCCGATTATGAGGGCACGGTCGAAACGAGAGCGCCAGAGGCCTGGCAGTTTAAGCGGTCAGTCAGGGCCCTTCTGCTTACCATGCACAGTGTGTGTGTGTGTGTGTGTGTGTGTGTACTCTCCACACATTAGTGTGTGTGTGTGTGTGTGTGTGTGTGTGGGATGGAATAATTGATCTGTGCTCCTTTGTTTTAATAGCCAGACCGAAACTCGTTGACCCCTGCCAATGCTGTGTTCTTGTTGTGTCTGCACATTAAGGATCAATGAGAAGGCCTTGCAGGAGATTCATTGAACAGGCCAGGGGCAGAGAGGGAGAATGGGACGGTGCCAAGCAGAGAGCAGGCGCCCGGAGCCAAGGCACCTCCAGACCTGAAGCAGCGGTCAAAATTGCATTAAATGCACATTACGACGCTGTCTTAGCAGGAAGCTATTTGAATATGACTGACTACCAAGGTCAACGCAGAGCACTGACATTTTGCGGCCCAAAAAAATGAGCAGGGTCTATAAATAGTGCTGAATATATTAGGAAAAATCACAGGCCAGTCAATGTGAACTGTAGTTACAGTGGGCCAAGGAAAAAGTCCATCTCTTGTCTTTCACACACACACGGTGAGCTTGTGTTGTGCCAAGAGTGCTCACGCCAGTCCTCTGTCCTTGTCTCCCTCTCACTCCAAGCTCGGGGATCAGGATGATCGCCACGGCGACGTGCTTCTGTGAGGACAGACAGCAGCGATGGAGACGACGCCGGACCCCGAGTTCGTGGACGTGGACAAGGGCCTGACCCTGGCGTGCATCGCCTTCCTCTGCCTGCTGCTGGTGGCCATGATCATCCGCTGCGCCAAGGTCATCATGGACCCGTACAGCGCCATCCCCACCTCCACCTGGGAGGAGCAGCACCTGGAGGACACCTCATCCACATAGCACACACACACACACACACACACACATCAACATAGCACACACACACACACACACACACACACACATCCACATAGCACACACACACACACACACACACACATCCCCACTTCCACCTTGGAGGAGCAGCACCTGGAGAACACCACATCAACATAGCACACACACACACACACACACACACACACACACACACACACACACACACACACACACAAGTATTCAACATGACCACATACATGAACGTACAGACACACACACACAAATGCCAGAACTCAACAGAACCACACAATGAACATGAACATGCACACACACAAACACAAACACACAAATACTATCATGCCTTCATTTAAAGATACAAATAGCACTTAAGTCTGAAGACATGTAGGGAAGACGTACAGTATACATTTAAAACTATGCTATAGGATGTGTTAACATTAACATATGTATACGCCCATGCACTTGTGCTTCGCTCGTGTAATGCATGCAGACACAAGCATGCATTCAGACGCACACGCTTCAAGATCCACACTAGAGCCCTCCCCTGATTGGCCGAGAGGGGGGTTGGTATGGAGGGGGAGCAAGGGGTGGGGGCGGTAGCCAATCCAACAGGCAAGCACATGAGCTACATCTCAAACTACCTACTGAGCTCAGCCTCCTTGGCTGGGATACATTCCATCCAGAACGAAGACCACACAGACACACAGTGTGTGTACTGTACTTTGTCAAACTTCAGACTGTAGCCTATACACCACAAAGCCGGACAGAGAGGATTTTCCATCCAGAGATGCAGGACCACATCTCCCATTGTGAACATTTTGTGTCTGAACCAATAGCCAATGCAAACCCGAACTCTAGTACGGAACAATCACAGCAGGAACCTTTAATCTCAAATGACTTCCAAAAGCAAATCGAGTCATCTGCATTTTGTAGATTTTCTAGTGACTAGCGACGGAGCTATGCTGACCCAAATGCTGACTGATTTCGAACAGAGGACCAGGGGCGTCTAATCATGGCTCTCGCAGGGTGGCCTTGTAGGACTGCCTCTTAATTCATTTCTCACGTCAGAGCAGCTCGGTGGGCGACAGGTGCGGCTTCGCCACTGGAAACCGGGAGTTCAGTCATCCTCCAGCAAAACCCCTATGACCGCAAAACTGCACTGCTGACTCGGAGGACACCCTCAAAGTCCCCCCCCCCCTTTAGCTCCATACAAACACGTTCTGCTCAGTTTGCCCAGCTGTCTTTGATTATGCTGTAGCTTGAACAATCTGACTGACTCGCGGGTCATTTTGATTTCTTGCCTTTATGTAAGTTCCTTGCCTAGACTGAAGTTCGTGCATAATGTCTGTAAGTGTGAAATTATAGTCTTGACTGCATGTTATTAAGTGCCTCAGCTGAAACCACAAAGATTGTCTTGACTTGTTTCCCTGTTTTACAAATGTCCACAATAAGGGAAGGGAAATGGATAGAGCTCATTTTAATCTGTTTATAGTTACTCTTAATAAAGACTGCGATGAAATGAAAGTATTGTATGTGCGCCAATCTGAATTTGGCGAAATGTGTGACACTCCACAGTCCGGCATGTTATTATGAGCCAACGTTTCAAACTGCAACGAATGACAACATAATTACAAACTCAGTTATTTTTGCTGAGGCACCTCCGCCATTTTAAAACGAAGATGTAGACCACTGAAAAAAACACAACCGAAAGTCCTTGCTGACAAGCTGAGGCCCGAGAGCTGATTGGGTTTTGTTGTTGTTGAGCGGTGTCTGTGTTGCATTAGGGCTCGCTTGTTCCACATGGAACATTGTCTCCAGTCACCACAGGCTTGATGGAAAAGGTCAGAGTCACCCGGGAGTCTAATCTGAGCTGAGCAACATAAGGACACCATTCATTCCTAACATTCACTGAGGCTGGGGCCTGACCATCTGATGTGTGCGTGAGTGAGAGAGAGAGAGAGAGAGAGAGAGATTGAGAGAAAGAGAGAGAGCTTTACATGCTGGCTCCCCAGTAATGACCACACATTTTCAGAGAGTGGGGCCTGACCGTCTGATGAGTTTGTGTGTGTGTGTGTGTGTGCGCGCATAAGTATGTGTATGTGTGTGTGTGTGTGTGTGTGTGTGTGTGAGAGAGAAAGAGAGAGAGAGAGAGCGAGTATAACAACTTTACATGCTGCCATCCCAATGACCCCATGTTTGCAGAGGCTGGGGCCTGACTGTCTGATGTGTGTGTGTGTGTGTGTGTGTGTGTGTGTGTGTGTGTGTGTGTGTGTGTGTGAAAGAGAGAGAGAGAGTAGGACAACTTTGCATGTTGGCATCCCAATGACCACTCAATTGCTTACAAAGAATGCCAAGCAGTTGTGCCCTCTGCTCACGCGTCTGCCTGCGTTCTCTCTCTCTCTGTGTCTCACTCTTGCCCCAGTCTCTCAGCACTCTAATGAAGTCTACATACCGACCACCACCATCAACCCCCCTAGAGTGTCTGGGCACGGGAGAAAGTTTTGTTTGGCTATCAAATTTCTCCGCCTGTGTTCTGCCCGGCAGTGTGTGGAAATGACTCAGTCAAGGATGAGACTTGAGCGCTGTTGAGGACAGCTTTTTTCCACGTGATTCCATCGATTTCTCGTTCTCACAGAGAGCTGAGCAGCTTGGCGCTTACCCCCACCTCAGCTGACCCGCTGGTTAAGTGACGCTGGAGATCAGAGAGAGCGTCACACACATCCGGCAGGGCTGAGGGAATCTGACAGTTTCATAGCCCCCGTTGCCTCCTCTCGGTGGGGGAATAACCTCAGCCAATTAAAGCGTCCGTGTAAGACGAAGGTGAGCGACTCCTCTTCCCGCCGCGTTCCGTTCGCAAGGTGGGGGACACTCTCTCAGGCGCAGCGTGCGGCTCCTGGAAGCGTCCTTTCCCGCGGGGATTCTGTGAGGCTTGTCCTTCGCCCTCCACTAACCATAAGCTGTACGCTCCGACTCCAGCGCTGGCGGTGTGTGTGATTAAACCGCTGCCGTGGAGAGAGGACACACTTTCTCGAGAGGAAAATGGAGGCACAGTTTTTGGAGCACAGTTCTCCCAGTGGCAGCAGTTGCTTAATCAAGTCAAGAGGCCTTCGAGTCTGTGGGGTTCTCTTCCAATTGATTTAAATGCAAACAGCCCTGTCATTTTCTTGGCACCACGGGGCACACTTCAATTAGACCTTATAAAAGTTTGTTTGGACTGTAAATTGCATTAACGGTCTGCATTTGTATTTCAAATGAGCTTCTCTTACCGTCTGTGCCTCACTGATACTATGTGACATGTCAATTAGTAGAGGGAATCTAAGTGCTCCAGTTACTGAGTGCTAACCATCCCCAAATATTCTCTGAATAATGCTTTCTTCTTTTCCCCTGCTGTCATTTCCTTAGATTCTGATGGAGTGATAGGGAAAAGACAGGTAGTAACTGTTAATCTTCCTCCAGAAAAACAACACCATAGGCCCAAAGAAGAGATTAACATACATAGCATAATTCACATATTTATTGCCAAAAATTCCTTGAACGGAGTCATTTATAATTCATAGGGTTTTAATAGCAACGGGACATCCATCCAAATAAAACTAATCACATTAAATAATTTTCAAATGAAAGGAAATAATTTGAAGATAGGGAACACATTCATATTTAATGCCTCTCTTTTTACTGCTATCTGAGTTGAGGCTGAAATAGCTTTGCTACACGCTGTGTTCTGCATACCAAGATATTGTAAATGACTCTAGAGAGTCTTTGACAATGTGCTGAGGCCTCTTATCCTATAGACGAGGCATAGGTCTGGGATCTTTCTATACATTCAAGTGTTCCTACTCTGGCTCAGAGCAATGTCTGGAGGCACCTAAAGTAGTTAGAGCCCTGACCCTTGGTGACCTCTGTCCTGAAATAAAGGCAAGTGGGGAAGTGAGAACTGCCCAAAGAAAGGCCAAGCCAGATCAATATTTACCTCGCCGGTGCCATTTAAAGGCCACGTTTTCAGAAATCATTAACTTTGCCCGTTTTTCCAACCCTGTGCTTGAGTGCATCCACACAAAGCAAAGAAATCACCACACACAAAAGATGCCTTCCGCCGCAGACGCCGCCATATGCTCACAGTCACCCAGCACATCTCCTGCAGCATTGCAAAACACACAGGAGGCCCCTCAGCCCTGCAGGAGCTCTGCGAAAAACAATGTACAGAACATTGCAGTCCGACAATTACATGGCCGAGAAAAATAATGAGTTCATACCAGCCCTCTTTCCCTAAATGGATAAATAAATAAATAAATAACCAGTGTAATGAAGCGTTGCGTAATATCAATGAGCAGCAACTACAAAGGCTGTGTAGCAGAACCTGGTGTTCACAGCACACGGCAGCACTGAAAGAGCGGTACAAATGGCCCCCTTGCTGTAGTTCTCCCTCTTCTATTGTATTAATGGGAATCAATTATTCTTAATTAGCTGGCATTTATAACCTGCTCTTGCATCAGCAGTTCTGTACCCCTCTCTCTCTCGCCAACGCACAAGTTCATGGGCATGGATTGCTAGTGTGCGGCAGCGATTCCGGGGGACATCATTGATTAGCCGTGTTTGGAAACACTGGAACACACAAACGCAGACGGCATTAATATTGCATGCCGCAATCCCAGCGCCGCTCCAGGGACGTTTGAGCCGTTGCCCGCTCCACAGTCGTAAACTACAGCTCCCCTCCAAAAAAACTCATTTCTATGGCGCTGGCTGCACTTACTCCATTAACAGTAAAACTTATTTGAGGAACTGAATTACAGCCTTAATATTTTATATCCGGATGGTTTTTGTGAGAGCAAATAGTGGTTTTAAGCTGTAGTCTCGTAAAAAGATGGAAATGTCTGCAACAGCACTTTCGCACAAGGGAATAATTAGACTGGAATCAAAATGGAAGCACTGATAACTGAGTGTATGCGGAATGGATCATTTATGCATATCAAGGGAACTGTCCGTGACCTCAACATGGCAGAGAGGTGCTTCGGCTTGGAGATTGGTTTGCAAGAAACCCCCAAAAGTGCAGTTCATGTATTGATGGAGGAGGATGCCTGTGGGCCATGCCTGGGAAACTTCCCTTGCCTCCTCTCTACCCTTCACTTGGGTTTCGAGGTCGTTGTTGCTGTGAAGTTCCTACCCGCTCTACATCAATAAAGGAGCGAGCGAGCGAGAGAGAGAGAGAGAGAGAGAGAGAGAGAGAAAGAATGAGTGTATGAGAGAGAGAATCATTTTTTACTACTCCATCTGGGTAAAGAAGGCAGGGGGTCTACGATCACAGCTATCTCTATTCCACCACTGTCACAGCTTAACCACAAACATGTTTGCTGAAACTCATACACTCGTGTGCGTGCACACACAACACATTTGGCAACACACACACACACACACACACACACAGAGAGAGCCAATACATCTTGGGTTTAGTGCTCTTTGGTGTCTGTGTGTGTGAGTCACACCGCATCGCCATGGTGATAGAGGGCTCTCGGCGCACTTCACTCTGCATGCCGGACGGTGCGGCCTCCACAGGACGCTTCCCATGCATTTCCCGTGACAGGCTAATGGAGTAGCATGACATAACTATTGAAAATCCATTCATGGCAAACAGCACAGCCTGCTACCTGCAAACATTTCACACACACACACACACACACACACACCACCTGGGGGGGAAAGATCACGGTGGTTAGCTCAGTGTCACGACCGGTCACAGTGGAAAATGGACGACACCTGCTTAATTGAACATGAGGGCTGTTTGCCTGATGCCACATGTGTTGGATTGCAGTGAAACTAGGAGTGCCAGTTGGTTGTGTACTGTTCAGCTTCTGGCTGATTTAGCAAGTCCCAGCTCATCGATACAAGTGGAGATGCATATTATTTACATGTTAGCTTCCTCAGTACTGCAGTGTCAAATAGTACACACACAAACGCGCGCACACACACACACACACGTACGCACACATAATGAGCACACTCTGAATTCTAGTGCCTCTCACTCAGACTCAGACTTGCATTCCCCCTGTAGAGATTTCAGAGTGCCTAACGTCATTTGAGTCCAATTTACCATTCATATATACAGTTACTGGTGCAGAGTGTTAATAACTGACTCCACTCTGGGAAAAGAAGATTATAAACCTTAACTCAATTGCCAGACGACTGTAACTCACTTTAAGTGGAAAGTTTAAGGGTAGGCTTTACTTTTCCCCGGATGAAACGGTTAAAAAAGGAGGGGGGAAAAAAACCAAGAAAACACATTGTTCGTGTGAAAATCAGAGCGTTTATTATAATACGGGTCCTGAACCCATGCACACAGTGGAACATAATACTGCCTATGGTAACACAACAGAAAACAATACACAATTGCTCCTATTTCATACCAAATATCATACTGCTAGAACTGAAAAAAAAAACGTAACTGCATCTCCCTGTGTGGTGACACTCCCATCAACAGACATTGAAAATGGCCATTCATGTCTGAGCCCCGGTCCACTGGCAGGGCTACTTCTGAGCGAGGTGCTGGTCAGCCTGGCTCTGCAGTGGTCGTCTGCACTGCTCTCCGTTGGTCCGTGGGTGTCGGTGGGTGTCTGCGTGTGTGTGTGTGTGTGTGCGGCGCTCTCTGGGGGGAGGACAGATGGCCGGTGTTGGAGCAGCGCGGGCTTCACTGCTGCAGTGCTGGAACGACCGCTCCCCGACACGGACCGAAACCGACGCGGTAGCCGCGGCCCTGGCAGTAACCTGACCAAACACGCACGCACACACACGCACACACACAAAGACACACACACACACACACACACACACACATTACAGAGAGAGAGAGAGAGAGAGAGAGAGAGAAAGAGACTGTCAGGCAGGAAGATAGACACATACTTTATAAAGTGTTGGCTTTGATTGACAGGCCTGGGAGTGGAAAAAAAAAGACTTAATAATGTGTCGGGTATAGGAGTCAATGAGCGGTTTCTCCCAAAGCATCACAACAACAGTCTGCAGACTGCTGCAGAATACTAAATGAACCAGACCTGGGGAGAGCAGCCCAACTTCAGCTTTGAAAATGTCATCAAAAATGAAAGCACACACACACATACACACACTCACGCAAGTACACTCAAACACGCGCATACGCATTTGCATACACACACACGCACGCACACACACAAGTGCACACATACACTCACACACAAACACACACTCTCACTCACACACACACACACACACACACACACACACACACACACACACACACACACACACACACACACACACAAGCCCTGAGCTACTGAGTTACTGTGCCATTCTTTCACTAACCTCTCTGATCATCTCATGGGCAACAGAATCCTGCATTTGAACGTGCACTTGCCCCTCTCAGTGTTCTCAGTTAACACTGGAGTCCCTACGGATCAGACACCTCACACCTGTTCTCACAGGTACGCACCAGAACAGACACACACACACACACACATACACATACATACACACACACACACACACACACACGCACACACACACACACATACAGTACACACACATACACACACACTCACACAAACACAGATGCAGACACAGACACAGAGCCACACACACTCACACAAGCACAGATGCAGACACAGACACACACACACACACACACACACACACACACACACACACACACACACACACACACACACACACACACACACACACACACACACACACACACACACACACACACACAGTGTTCTCAGTTACGACCGGCGTTCCTACAGATCAGACACCTCACACCTGTTCTCACAGGTACGCAACAGAGATGTCGTTGGCGTTCCCAAACTAGACCCCTCTCCTGATCTGTCCTGCTGGCTTACACTCTTGTCTCCTGAATAATGGATGTGATTTGAGGCTTTGCTGAATTATTAACGCGGCGCTAAGGGGGATGGAGCGCAGGAGTGCCAACGCGTCGCTCGTATACCTGTGATGGTGACCTCGTCGCCGTCCTTCAGGAATGTCCGGCTCTCGCCGCCGCCCAGATCCACGCTTTTTGATCCTCGCCACGACAGCTCGAGCATCGAGCCGAAGCTCTCGGGCTCCTGGGGGCATGCATGCACACACACACACACACACATGCACACACACACACACACACACACACACAAACATGCACACACACACAACACAAACAGAGCCACCAGTGAGATTGGCACAGAATCACTACATGATCGGTATCACCCTGACCTTGCAATCATGTTCAATGTCCCCAAACACAAACAAGCATGTAAGTAAGGGTACAGTTAGCTAAACACATAAACACGACTACAACTACCTACACACACACACACACACAAACAGCACAACTACATTTCTTCCCCGAACAGTATCACTGGTAAGTGAGCTCTAATACCACCCAGAGAACATACACATACACATACACATACACACAGAAACGCACACACACGCACACACGCACGCACGCACGCACGCACGCACGCACGCACGCTCGCTCGCACGCACGCACGCACGCTCGCTCGCACGCACGCACGCACCCACGCACGCACGCACGCACGCACGCACGCACACGCACACACACAGCACAACTCCATTTCCCAAACATCATCACTGGTAAGTGAGCTCCAATGCCACCCAGAGCAGGAGTTGAGGCGAGGCCCTCACCGGTCCACTGATGGTCCCTGAGGCCAGCAGGTCTCCTGGCCGCATGTTGCAGCCATTGACCGTGTGATGGGCCAGCTGCTGCTTCATCGTCCAGTACATGTACTACAGGAGACAGAGAGAGAGAGAGAGAGAGATAGAGAGAGATAAAGAGAGAAATTGAGAGAGAGAGAGAGAAAGGCAGACGACACACACACACACACCTCAGCCTAGAGCGGGCTCATCAGTCAAAGCCCATCCCCGCCGGACAGGCCTAATCTCCGCTCTCCATCACACAGTACGTAGGGAGCGGACAGTCGATCACCCATGTCCGCGCAAAGCTACCAATCTCCGCAGATCACACTGACACGGCGGAGACATTGAGGAGCTTAATGAGCATGAACCAAGTGCAGTAGGATTACAGGGCGTCCCTGGTCAGTCCTCTATAGCTCCTCTGTGGAATGGAGCTCCTCCACAGGAAAGGCCTGTTGTTGCCGTCGTTGTTGTTGTTGTTGTTGTTGTTGTGGCTGTTGCTGTTGTTTACACTTACCTTGAAGTTGGACTTGCAGATGGTGGCAGGTTCCCTCATTGCTTCGCCTGGTGGAACACAAGAGTGAGTCACTGCTGACTTGTCACTTTCTCTGCACAGAACAATCACTCCGGACGCTATCACACAAGCAAATCTATTTGGCACGGTCTCGCCGTCAGATGAGAAAACTCCAGTCCAAATGTCGCTAGATTGCAAACGCAGATGCTGGGAATTTGATGCGCGTGAGTGCTCCCCCCCCCCCCCTCCTGTCCCTATTGTGCAGCCACGGACATGAGAAGAACTGATAAGACATCTGGCCCGGCCGGTCCTGGAGGACCATATTTACATCTCGTTTTGAGAAAGCACACACGTGGGATTTGGCTAAAAACAAGCTCGGGGTTAGCCAGTGTACAGCGTCGTACGGGAGGGTGGTGCGGTGATTAGCCTTGCCAGTGGGAAGAGTAGGAGCTTAATTCTAATGCATTATCTGCCAGAGCCCCGGAGCTCGGAGAGAACGCGCCGTGCCTCTTCTTTTTGACAATGCCTTTAATTAAGGGGACGCCGGCGCTGCCGCTGCCGCTGCGCCCACACTGTACCTTTCACGGACACAAAGAGGTTGATGTTGAAGGTGTAGGCGTCGCCATGGCGGAGATAAGGCAGCGGCTCCGGATCCTGGAGAGAGAAAAAAAAAAGGCACCGAACACAGGAGAAGAGGTGAGTGTCTGTCTGCGTGTGTGTGGTGTGTGTGTGTGTGTGTGTGTGTGGGGGGGGGGGGGGGGGTCAGCACAAGGTCACACGCCTGGCCACAGACCAGCAGAAGCCTCACCGCAGCCAGCCTTGAGAGATAACGCGCACACAAAGAACTCTGGGACACATTCTCCAATCGGTGCAGACGGGGGTCAGACAGCGGAACTGAGCTAATAAGGTCTCCGTTAAAACCTCATAGGGGACGCCGGCTCTCTGTGACCCTCACTCTTGGCACATTCATACTGCTTACAGATCAGCACTATTGAGGATTACGAGCAAAGTTGCCCCCCAAAGTCTATGCTACTATTCCCCCAAAGTTGCCCCAAAGTCTATGCTACCATTCCCCCAAAATT